>NW_009798274.1:661727-853432 GCF_000520075.1 Aphanomyces astaci | reverse complement strand
TCAGTATCGAGCTTGGAGAGGCCGCTTTCGCCGTCGAAGTGGACGAGGACGTCGACAGTGCTGGAGGTTTCCAACTCACGAAGGGTGCGAACGGACACGGTGGCGGCGGCGGAGGCCGAGAGGGCAGCGAAGAGAGCAATGCGAACCATTGTGGTGGGAAACAGCAAAACGAGGAATGACCTTGAACGGCATCGTTTGGACTGGGCGACATTTTTCTTGTCCAAGGCCACTTTGCGGCCCGTGGCGATAGCTAATTTAGACCCCTACAGTGGTTCGTGATGAATAACAGTACTGTAGGACACAATTCATAGTGTACAATTCATAGTGTACAATTCATAGTGAACAATTTATAGTACATCCACATTCCACCCATTATGCCAGTCAAAGGCCGCATCATACAGTACCGCAAGCAACGACGGTTCAATTGTACTTTGAAGGCCTACGCTGCCCTGGGGGGATGTTTCCGGCAGCATTGCGACTGGTGTTCGTCGGACTCGATGACTGGTGCTTGGCTGCGGTGGATCGCTGTGGTCGTCGAGGGAGTCCTTCAAGATCGAAGGACACCAAGCTAGCTAGCTGCAATACAACTCCGATATAGCATTACACATATGATAACCCTACCCTCGGTCTAATTTGTTATCAGATTGCTTGGCTGCGTTTTGGATAAATCAGATCTGGCGCGCAATTCAATACTAGCGTTAGAGCATCTCCACCGCATCCCCAAATATTTTCCCCATAAACCAGAACTTCGATTGTACCGTTACTTCAGCTTGCAGTACGGATATTTTGGGGATTATCCGGGTGATTCTGTCCCCATTTGCCTTGGATATCCCAATAATTTTTGGGATGTCCGGGACAAAATCACCCGGATAAGTCCCCAAATTCTGCGTAGTATCCGTAACTACGAGGTACAACTGTAGTAATGATTTTTAGCGATGGCGATTAATTGAGTTTGGATTATCATTTTTAAGACATTCCTCCGCGAGGGCCGACACTAGAACCACATGTTATGGAACCGCTTCGCCAATTGTAACGTGCCTGCTCCACCAGGGGCGGTGTGTAATCTTCGGTTTTTACTTCGCTCAACGATTCATACCTCGTGCTTCGACCGATCTTCTTCGAAGTTCGTTTCTCGTCTTCGTATGGTGCATTTCAACTAAAGACTACAAAAAAATGCCTTGTCTTTCGACAGCTATTCCAACTTTGTATTGATATTTTTTAGGAAAATAAGCCGTAATAACGATAGAACTGGTCAAGACCAACAGAAGTTACGGTTCAAAATTTCGATTGGTGAAAAATTGATCGAGAAATAGAATTTAAACCAACCAGCCTTTTTGTATGGAAATATATCGAGCCAGGCACATATTGGCCGAAAAGGTGCATCAAGTATATCTTGGTCTTTGTATACAGCACTTATCCGTATGAACGTTTCCATTGTATCCGGATTATTCAGGATGTTTAACCTATTTACCAGATAAAAACGTAAGTAATAATAATTTAACGTCAACATTACGTGGGTTTAACTGAAAGAACCGAGGCGTTTAAACTAAAACGCCTCCTCCTGGGGATGGCCGATCTGTAGTCTTTAGATGAAATGCACCATACGCGGCCCTTGTTTTCCGGATTCCCCAGGAGAGGGACGGATAAATCCTTGCAGAAATAATCCGGGGAATCCGGGGATTGAACCCACGACCTTTGAGTTAAGAAACCGATGCTCTACCACCTGAGCTATATTAATTCTAATAAACCTCCATTGACATTGAGCTATTCCCCCCCCTTTTAGCGATGGCGAGTTGGGATGCTCTTACTCTGGAGTACTCTGGAGTACTACAGTATCAGTACACTGCATGGCCTCCGGAAACTAAGAGCTCATTAATTGACCGCTCCTACGACGACCTAACCATAGAACTGGTCAAGACCAACAGAAGTTACGGTTCAAAATTTCGATTGGTGAAAAATTGATCGAGAAATAGAATTTAAACCAACCAGCCTTTTTGTATGGAAATATATCGAGCCAGGCACATATTGGCCGAAAAGGTGCATCAAGTATATCTTGGTCTTTGTATACAGCACTTATCCGTATGAACGTTTCCATTGTATCCGGATTATTCAGGATGTTTAACCTATTTACCAGATAAAAACGTAAGTAATAATAATTTAACGTCAACATTACGTGGGTTTAACTGAAAGAACCGAGGCGTTTAAACTAAAACGCCTCCTCCTGGGGATGGCCGATCTGTAGTCTTTAGATGAAATGCACCATACGCGGCCCTTGTTTTCCGGATTCCCCAGGAGAGGGACGGATAAATCCTTGCAGAAATAATCCGGGGGAATCCGGGGATTGAACCCACGACCTTTGAGTTAAGAAACCGATGCTCTACCACCTGAGCTATATTAATTCTAATAAACCTCCATTGACATTGAGCTATTCCCCCCCCTTTTAGCGATGGCGAGTTGGGATGCTCTTACTCTGGAGTACTCTGGAGTACTACAGTATCAGTACACTGCATGGCCTCCGGAAACTAAGAGCTCATTAATTGACCGCTCCTACGACGACCTAACCCTGTAGTAATGGGTGTGGTCGCTGCTCATTGGATATAATTCATTGTGCTCAGATTCTTTTTGTATACGCTAAGCTTAACAGAAATTCCATAAGAACCAGCCACCGTAGTCTAACGGTTTGAACATGGGGTCGGAAAGGTCACCAGCTCAACCCCAACTTTTTGCCATCTTTTTCCCCATTAACCAGGACTTCTATAGCGTAGCGTAGATAGACTTATACGTAGCGTAGCGTAGATAGAGTGTAGAGAGACTCGCACCAAAGCGAGCGCTGCGGCGCGACGCCATCGTGCCCCACGGGGGCTTCCTATCTTTTCCTCTCGTCGGGAAAAGCGGCAGGTAGGCCGTAGGCCGTACCGCTCCCAGACGAGGCCTGTTCAACGACCAAGTACCTTAACTTGGAGTTTGTATTGCTCTCAAAATCTGAGAAAATGAATTATAGCCAATGAAAACTGCCCAAAATGGGTGCAAAGGGGTTAGGTCGTCGTAGGAGCGGTAAATTAATGGGCTCTCGGAAACTATGGGAAAACGTTCAAGAAATCTGGATACCGTTCAGCCAAGACTGAAAACCGTTCAAGCAAATTTTCTCTCCGCAACCCTGTAACCTGTAACCCCGGGACTTCGTCCTACCCCTGTACAGTTCGATCTCTTGCCAGATCCTCCCCTTCCAGAGTTCTCCATCTAACGTTATGTACCAGCCTCAACGGACATGGCACTGATATGGTCTTTATGTACTGTACTTGCTGCCACCCCAGACCAAACAAAATAACCAAACTCCAATTGCAGAAAACAGCTACTACGTTCCTGCCGCCTTTCGTTTTCTCGGTGGCGCGTCCAACAGTCGTTGGGCTTCGGCTCTTCGGTGACGTTCTCTCGCTTGCTGGGCTGCTGCGAGTGCGATCTGGCGTTGAGTTTTTGGTGGGTTGTTTGCTGGTGCAGCAGGTGGGGGTAAATAAACACGAGGAATCGGGAGCGCAGCAGTAGCACGCGCGGGTCGACGGGCTCGGGGGGGTCGCGCCGCCGCTGCGAGTAGTCCAGGCACCACGGCCGCTATCGGATGCGGCAGGTGGTGCTGGATGATATTGTTGCGACCGAGGTGAAGGTTGTGGTGTAGGGGAGCGTCGCGGTGCTGCTGCATCTCTTGGGGCAGGTGGCGTCTCAAAATGTTTTCAAATTCAATTGGAATGCGGTACCCTTCCATGCGCCGTTGGACGAGGTCAGCGGCGGCGGCGGGCAAGTGCAACATTTGTCGGCGAAGGGCATCCAGCGCGCCGGCCATGGCCCCTTGGATCCCCCCTGCAGGATTGGGGGCGGTCGGGGGATACAGCCCGCAGTTGCAGCCCGGCTAATGCACGCACCCCACGCCATCAATGGACTAGATCCGTGATGAAAACGAGAAGATACCTTGCCGTGGGGGTTGCCTGGCGACGGGGTCTTCTCAGCATACGAAGTGCCACACGCATAACAAAATGGCTCGCCGCTACGTGTGTGTATTGATAGTCATCACGATATATTTCAAACAAAAATGCAGCAGGGTTTGTCATATTCGGTCAAAATATTCCCAATATACATGGTGGATTGTGGGGTATATATATTGAACAATATATATACTACGTATATGGGGTATAACAACAATATATTCGCAATCATACATATATATGGTTACTGTTAGGACAATCGACGAGAGATTGATATTGAGGACACATGGGCGTACCAGTTGCAGCGCATGTAGTTGCACCCTATGGAACGCTCGACGAGGACATTGCACTTGGGGCACTGTTTCCACTTGAATTTTTCCTTGAGTTGGTGCAGCTGCGCTTCGTCCGAGTCGCCGCCGGCCGCGACCATGCGCTTGTACTGATCGCACTCGAGGCCGTCGTGCCACGCCACTTGGCATCGCAGGCACAGCTTGGTCTTGCAGAAGAGGCACGTGGTCTTCTCTTGGCCAGCATTGAACGTGGGCTTGACAAATACTTGCGAGCACTCCTTGTTGGGACAGTACATGCTCTCGGCTTCAAACGCCTTGGCTGTCACGAGCTCGCTGAACTTTTCAAACACAGTGCTGCTCAGGACCGCGGCCACGTGGGGAGGACGAACTTCGCGGGCGCAGTCGAGCGACGCACACACAATGGGCACCTTGCGCTCGTCGATCTTGCTCTCGATCCACCCCGACAGACAGCCCACGCAGTAGAAATGACCGCACCGCAACCTCCAGCAGTCGTCGGGTTTGTACACCGTCTTCTGTCGCCGTTTGCCTGGTACGCCATTCATGGCCCGAGGCAGTTCATCCATACAGATGAGGCATGTCGGAGGAGGAGTAGGAGCATGAGGTGATGATTCCATCACGTCCGCGTCGTCGCCAAGGTCGATAACTGCCTGCATGGTCGAACTGAACTGGGCGCAGAATCGGAGATTACAATCAGTAGGGGACATAATTTAATAAAATCTGGAAGGTGGCTTGGATTTTGTATTGACAGGTGAACTTTAAATTGCTGGTGACACAAAGGTTCAGCCAATCAAACGAGCCGTCGTTATTTCCATACTGTCCAATCACAGGCGTGGATTTGACAATCACGTCGCTCGACATGACATGACGATGACGAGGGATCGTGAATACGATGTGTATGTGGGCGACTACACCGGAACCTCCTTCACAATCCACGACCCACAGGAGGCGCTAGCTACACATACATGCGATCGTAACGTGCTGTACACATTGCGCTAACGTGCATAAGTCTTTTGTCAACCGTTGTGTGCCTTTTCAACGGAGCTCTCTTCTTTGCAAGGGCTGTTGGGAGTCGGACACCGACGCAACGGTCTCAAGTGAACAATCACGTTGTAACGCAATAGGGGTCTTGTGTTCGTTAATAGTCTGCTCGGAAGATCATTTTCATCTGCAATTGGTTCAATGTACTCTATCGCAGGCTATGATTCCACATACATATACATACTTGGTATGCCACCTCCGGAGCATCTGAACGAGCCCCATATACTCTTCGACCCTCCTACTGCTAGGGTAATGTCAAGTATACCATTGAACTTGCAACGAGCCGCGTAACACTAGCGCATGCTGATGTATACACCCTCACATGTTGGACTTCCATTGCAGTAGCCTCGCTACATTACAGTACACTTGAAAATTGCACCAAGAGGTCATGATGACTAAACGAACGGACGAAACTTCAATGGGTAGGTCTGAAACCCCCGACGTTTCGAAACCAACCGGCAATATCAGGTGGGTGTTCGAAAATCGACCAGAATCGAGATGCGGCAGCATCAAAGAGACATGGATTCGACGCCGCTCTTGTCCAAGGACTCGGAGGACACGCTGTTCTCGGCGAGTTGGCTGGTCGAAGACGCGTTCCTATGTGTTTCCCGTCCAGAACCAGTGCCCACTCCACTCGCCCGTCGGATGTACGTCGTGCACTCGGAGCTCGCGTTCGTCGGTCGGCTCGTCCTGTACGTGCTGATTGGACTCGCTTTTGTGCAAACTCCGCACTGGTGTGACGAATCCAAACCAGTTTTCCCATGCGGCGACCCCAGCGACCGCTCCACCCCCATGACGTTCCAGATCAACTACCTCTCCACGAGGCAGAGCTACTGGATCGAAGCCACCTGTCTCGTGCTTTTGCTCGCCAATATCCTCGTGCCGTATATGTACCTACACGGCCGCTTCTTGGTGCGACATGAAAGGTACCCCAATCATCTGCGGCGAGTGTCGTCCTCATACTCATGGTGGTAGTCGGGTGGAGCTCGGACTCGTTCTGGTGAGCTTACTCGATTTGACCTTGTCCGCGGCTTTGCCGACGGTGTATGCACCCATAGCCAGCCTGCGCCTCCACGACTACATTCGCATCGCGCTGCTCATCACGACAAACACGGTGCTGCGTCGGTCGCTCCGAAAGATCTTGCTCGTGCTGTCCGAGATCTACAGCATCCTCAGCCTTGTGTTTGTGTTCATTTTGTTTTACGCGTGGATGTCCATCGTCCTCTTCAGCGGTACCCCCGAAGGTCTCTTCCCCACTTCCCCTTATACGTATCGAACGTTGTCACATGCTTCGTGCGTAGGCGATGCCCAAATGCCAAACATGATTGAAGCGAGCTGGCACTTTCTCATTCTCCTCACAACGTCCAACTTTCCCGACATCATGATGCCTGCGTACAACGCGAACCGCGTCACGTGCCTCTTCTTCATGCTGTTCATTTGCTTTGGCCTATTTTTTCTCATGAACATCGTGCTGGCCGTCATTTTCAACAACTTTGCGCGGTACACCGAGGCGGAAGCGTCCCTTCGGCATGCCATTCGCAAGGAAAAGCTCACGCAGGCGTTCCAGCTCTTGGCCACCAAGCAAGAGGCGGCGTCGAGACCCGGCGGCATCCCATTGGACATGTGCGTCCGCATGTTTGACGAGCTCAATCGATGCCAACACGTGTCGCATATTCAAACAACCAAAATGCATCAAGTGTTTGCCGCCCTCGACACGAACGGCGACAACGAGATCCAACTCGACGAGTTCCTGCACACGTGCGACGTCCTGGAGATGCTCCTCTTTGCCGACAACGTGTCCAAGTCTGAAGTTGAACTATGGTGCCCCGTCGTGGCCCACGCCCATTGGTTTGCCACGTTTGCCACCATGATTCGCAGCCAGTCGTTTGAATGGGTAGTGGACGCGGCTTTAGTCTTGAACGCCGTCCTCGTCGTCATCGAGTCGTCCGGCGTCATCTACGGCCATAACACATCCACCGCCGACCACTGGGCTGGATGGGACCACTTTGAAGTGGCGTTCACGACACTGTACGTGTTTGAGATGATGGCTAAGATCGTCATCGACGGCACGCGGCGGTACTGGGCATCCGTGAAGAATCGCTTCGACTGCATCATCACCGTGGCCGTGGTGGGCGTCGACGTGTTCACGTACGTCGGCCGCGCGTCGCCATCCCCACAGTTGATCAAAGTGTTTCTCATTGCCCGGTGTCTGCGACTGTTTCGGCTCATCATCAACATTCGAGGGTAACGTTTCCTACCAACACTCCTATTTTTTATTTCGTAGTATCCGGTTGGCGTTGTCGTCTGTACGACCTAAATATGTAACACGGTGATGACCATGTTGCACCTGTTGTGTAGGTACCGAGTGATCATTACCACGTGGTTTCGGCTACTTCAATTCGGCATGCACTTGCTCCTGCTCCTGTTTTGCCACATGTATATCTTTGCCTTACTCGGCAACCAACTGTTTGGCGGGCGGATCTCCCCCAGCATTATGACCACCCACTTCCCCAACGACCCGTACACCCAAGCCGGCTACATGGCCAACAATTTCAACGATATGCCAAGCGCCATCGTCACACTCTTCGAGCTCATCCTCGTCAACAACTGGGTCGTGATTGCGGGCGGACACGTTGCCGTCACGTCAACTTACGCGCGGTGGTTCTTCATCACGTACTACGTGCTGGGCGTGACGTTCTTGCTGAATTTAGTCGTCGCGTCCATCTTGGTACGGAAAAGAAAAAGTAATGGTTTAGAGGTGGTTTGTGATTAACGATTGTGTGGTGGCGGTGTGTAGGACGTGTTCCTAGACGAGTACAAGACAGAGCAGGCCAATAATTTGGAGTGTGCTTCCAAAGACGACAAGGCCAGTTCCATCACGTTGCCGCTTCAACGGGTAGACCTTGCATTAAACAAATCCCTGACCCAGCGGACCCACTATGGCACCACCAACTCGTCGTAGTCGACGGCCCTCGGTCAGAATTGCTGTCGAACATACTTAGATTTATACATATAACTCTTTCCAGTCCACAGTACTAATCACGTTATTATTGCTTCTACTGCATTGCTGAAACAACTATAATCTTGCGCATGTTGCCGACGCAGGTCGATATTGACGTAACTTAACGTAGGGGTGTCATTGGCATTGACCGCTACTCGCAATGCATGAAGGGGCTAATACTAGTCGGTGTATTGTTCCAGGCGTAGTGACGAGGATATGTATGTATTCTCGTCAACTTGACACTTGGAGGGCAAGGGATTCACCCAGGGGGCATCCGTCGCATGGTTCATACCACATAACTTTGCACTGTGTTCGATCGCCCCCGCTCTTTCGGCACTTTACGTTGGTGCCAGTCTTTCTCTAAACTTCTTATCTAGGAACGACCAAGCCTATCTTCCTATGAACTTTATGCCATTTTGGTGCTTGGACGAACGATGCCACGATGCCCTGGAGGGTAGACTTCGTGCCCATAGCGGACACTACAGGATCGGATCCTGTAGTGACCACTTGTGATAATCTACCTCACTTCAACCCAATCACATGCGCTCTCCCTATTAAGTACGGTCCATCCAAGCTGGACACCTCCGTCCACATCTCATCATTTGATCGTATTCATCAATGGCATACCGGTTACCGTATAGCCTTCGCCTATTCTGGCACTATAAATAGTACTAGCCGCACTAACGTTACTGTATTGCATGCAGGTCGGTGGGCTATGCTGTCCCTGCTATCATGGCTTATTCGTGTATCGTACTTAATCGAGTTATATGCGTACAGTTACACTGGCGCCCCGGAACGCCAATCCTACGAGCTCCGGGGGGCGCATTTCATTTGACGATTTCATTCTGAACACGGAAGCTGATGCAAAGGAGCTTGTCGTCACTCAAGGGCCTTCCTCCGCCGTCCAAGGTGCACTTTCCATTTCGGAGCATGTCCATGGAAGAGACACCACTAGTTCCCCGTCCTTCGTCCACCGACAACGACCTATTGATCACAGCCAGCTGGTTTGTCGAAGATGCGTTCCTCGGCATCTCGCGGCCGCATCCCGTGCGCACCGCGTTTGCCAGTCGTATGTACACGTTGTACGCAGACATGCACTATTTGCGGGGTATAGCGGTCGTCGTGCTCTTGGGCTTGTCGTTCTTTGAAATTCCGCCTTGGTGCGCACGCTCGGACGAGTCTGCTTCATGCGGCGACCCCACCGATCCCGCGACACCGCTCACGTTTGAAATGGCATGGATCACGGACATTCAAAGCGTGTGCATTGAAGCCGCGTGCTTGATCGTCCTCTTGGCGAACAAGTACGTTCGGTACCTCTACCTGCGCGAGAACTTTACGAGTCGCAAAGACAGGTACGACATTGAACGAGTGCTTGATCCTACGCAGTGCCTAGCGTCGCCGTGACGGCCATGATTGTCACGTCGTCCTTCCTGCTCGTCGTGCGCGTCGTGTTCGCCAACACGTGGCAACTGGACGTGCTCGCAAAGCAGGTCTGCGGGTACTTTCGCGTGCTCATCTTCGCCGTCAAGAACCGCAACGTCCGCCGCACGGCGCGAAAGATCTGGCTCGTGGTCGCCGAGGTCCACAACATTCTGTCGTTGGTAGTAGTGTTTGTCGTGTTCTTTGCGTGGGTCGCTACGATGGTATTCCAGGGCACGGACGAAGGTATTGTCACCCCCATGTCGTGCCCTCCATCGACTGATGGATGTACGTACGTAGGCAAGAAGGTCATGCCCGACATCTACGATGCCAGCTGGCACATGCTCATTTTGCTCACGGCCGCCAACTTTCCCGACGTCATGATGCCTGCGTACGACAAGAACCGGCTCTCGGTGATTTTTTTCGGGTTTTTTCTGTGTTTTGGCGTATTTTTCCTGCTCAACGTCGTGTTGGCCGTGATTTTCAATAACTTTTCGCGCAATTCAAAGCTCTCAGACGCCCGGCGCCAGCACACCCGCGTCACCAAGCTCCAGCTCGCGTTCGACCTCCTCTGCCACATCTCGTCCACCGACTCGTCGTTGCATCCCATCGGTGGCCCATCATCCTCTTTTCGGCGCGCGCCGACCCCCGTGGCGTCGTACTCGGCCAAGGATCTATGGGAACATCGCCACGATGACTGGTTCCTCGGCGAGCCGTCGGTCAATGAAGGCGTGCCGTGGAACGTCATGGAGCGGCTGTTCGTTCAGATGAACCACTATAGGCACATTGGGTTCCTCAAGCGCTCCAAGATGCGGCTGCTCTTTGACACACTCGACGCGGACGGCGACGGCGTGCTGACGTGGGTCGAGTTTCAGAGCATCTGCGATCTGCTACACATTGCCCTAACCAAGCGCCGCGCCAGGTCCTCCGAGATCGAGCGGTTCTGGCCGCGGCTGTACGCGTCGTCGCCGTTCCAAGCGGTCGCCCGATGTGTCCAGCACAAGCGCTTCGAGACCGCCATCGACGTCCTCCTCGTCGTCAACATGCTGCTCGTGGTCGCCGAGTCGCTGCCGGTGCTCAACGGTCACGCCATATCCGTCGTGCTCGAGCTCAACGTGTGGGAACGCCTTGAACTGGTGTTTTCCATCGTGTACTTGGTCGAACTGGGGCTCAAAGTCATAGTTTACGGCGTCTCGCGGTACTGGAGCTCCATGAAGAACCGATTCGATGGACTCCTCACGCTCTTGATCCTCGCCGTGGACGTGTACGTGTACCTGCCCGAACCCAACCACGATTCGTCCATTGTCGTCGTCAAGGTCCTGCTCGTCGCGCGGTGTCTGCGCCTCTTTCGGTTGATCATCAACATTGAACAGTATGTATCCTACTACTACTAGTAGTACTAGTACTAGTAGTACCATGACGAGATTGCTGTTAGGTACCGCGTGTTTTGCATGACGTGGTTTCGGCTGCTGCCGTTTGCCAAGAACTTGATTGTCATCATGTTTTGCGCCATGTACATGTTTGCCCTCCTTGGCATGCAGTGCTTTGGCGGCCTCATCTCCCCCGCGGTCATGACCACCCGCTTCAACGACAGCGCGTACACGCAAGACGACTACATGGCCAACAACTTCAACGACATGGCGAGTGGCATCGTCACGTTGTTCGAGCTCATCATTGTCAACAACTGGTTCGTGTTGGCCGAAGGGCACGTGCTTGTCACGAGCAAGGTGTCGCGGTGGTTCTTCATCGTGTACTACGTCGTGTCGGTGACGCTGTTGCTAAATTTGGTCGTGGCGTCGATTCTGGTACGCGTTGGGGGATCGATCGATCGGAGATGACGTATGAGCGTGCATTTATCTCATCGTGTGGAACGACTGTAGGAAGCATTCGTGGACGAATACCAAGACGAGTTGACGAATGGCAAAGAAATTGCACACGGTAATGACGACGATGACGACGACGACGACATGGACGGCTTGTACACGAAAGATGGAAAGGAGGTCTTGATGATGACCCCTACCTAGCTAACAACACGACATAGTATCGAGGTCGTCAACCCGGGTACTTAGTAACGAGATACCTGGGGCAACAACCTGCGCCTGTGTTGTGTGGCAGGTTGTACGAGCACGAATCCAGGGTCCATGGACTTCGCCGGGCAATGGCGGTGTATTCGACCTTCATGCATGCTGCATAACTTACATCGTTTGATCACCAGCCTTCTTCCTCGTGTCCAAAGATCGCAAAATGCCACTTGATTCGGAAAAGAAGTCCTAATTAGGAAGGACCAACACTCTCGACCTCCTTTCTTCCGTACACTTTTTCATTTCGGAGGCAACGACCATGAAAAGCAACACGAGCACGTTTGTGGCGCTCTTGGAAAAGGTACATGACGAGTCCGTCTGAAGGTTCCTTCCGCCATCCCCGCATATATCGCTTCATGCGTCATCCCCTTCCCATCGACATGCGTGTGCATTCATTGATGCAATCCTGCGTCCTCCTAGACGACAGACTTTGACAAGGATGAGCGCTACATGGCGACCTCCGATCTGTGCAACGAACTCCAGAAAGACGTCGAGCTCGGCCCCGATCTCGAACGCAAGTACGTCGTTGTCTCTCCATTCTCCCTCGCAGCATTCCCTCGTTCGATCAGAACATCATGCATGGACAGCAGCACTATCTATGGGATGTGTACTTTCCCTAACCAACCGTTCCATGTCCAGAATCTGCGCGGCCGTGTTGAAACAATTGGACGACAAGTCGAATGATGTGCAGTCAATCGCTGTGAAATGGTAGTTGCTTCCATACCCCTCTCCGACAAGAGCTAATCATGTCCTTTCTAGTTTGGGAATTTTGGTCACCAAAGTGCAAGAAAAGCAAGTGGGCGACATTTGCGAAAAGCTGTGCGACTTGATCCTGAACGGCAAACCAGAACTGCGCGACATCTACTCGATCGGGTTGAAAACGATCTTGACGGACGTGAGCACCAAGACTGGCGCGTCCGTGTCGACGGCGCTGTGCGGCCGCCTGCTGATCGGGATTGCGCAATACGCGGACCAAGCCGTCAAGTCGGACACACTCGACATTCTCACGGAGCTGCTCAAACGCTTCGGCCACGATTTCCCCAGCGAACACGTGTCGATCATGGACTTGCTATTGAAGGAGCTCAAGGACGACCGCGCGTTTGTCCGCAAGCGCGTGACGTCGTGTTTGGGTGCGCTCGGGATCGTCGCCACTGACGCGCTGCTGCATCGTCTGGTGGACCATCTGCTCGGCGACGTCAAGCAGGCCTCCGCCGCGTCGTCTTCCGACTCATCGGAAGTCCGGACGCTGATCCAGACCATCGGCACCCTCAGCCGCACGGTGGGCCACCGCCTCGGGCGCCACTTGCCGACCATCGTGCCGCTCTTCTTGACCTTTTGCGGCACCCCCGACAACGAAGCGATGCAAAACGACACGGCCAACGAACTCCGCGAGAACTGTTTCCAAGGCCTCGAGGCGTTTGTGCTGCGCTGCCACGCGGAAATCACCCCGCACACGACCGACATTTTGTCGGTGGCGATCGCGTTTTCCAAGTACGACCCCAACTACATGTACGGCGACGACGACGGCGATGACGATACCATGCAAGGCGACGACGCGGACGACGACGACCAGTACAGTGACGACGGGGACAACGACTACAGCGACGACGATGACGCGAGCTGGAAAGTCCGCCGCGCTGCCCTTCGCGTCGTCTCGGCGATCATCGGCACCCGTCGCGAGCTGCTTGAGCTGATCTACAACCAGTACAGTGAAACGCTCATCAATCGCTTCAAGGAGCGCGAAGAAAGCGTGCGCATCGACGTGTTTGGCGTTGTGTCGGACCTGCTGCGCGCCACGGTGCTCCTCCACCCCCCTTCCCCCGCCGCCGACGCTAAAGCCGCGACCCGTCCAGTGTTTGCCCGCCAGCGCTCGTGCGTTGACCAGCTGCACTCCCGAGTGGGCACGATCATTGCCGCGGCCAACAAGCAATTGGGTCCCAAAACGTCCGTGGCGACGCGGTGCGCGGTGCTGGGCATGCTGCGCGAACTCGCCAAGGTGGAAGAGGGTCAGCTGGGGCCGTACCTCGACGTGCTGGTGCCCAACGTGCTAAAGGCGCTCCAAGACCGCAACTCGAGCTTGAAGCTGGACGCGATTTTATTTTTGCGGCTGCTGCTCTCGACCCACGACGCGGCGTTGTTTCAAAAACACTTGTCGGCGATCGTGCCGTTGGCTGTCGAGAACGCCAAAGACGACTGGTACAAGATTGTCGCGAAGGCGCTGCAGCTCGTCGCGGCCATCGTCCAAGTGCTTCGCCCGTCGCCTGGCACGACTCCCCTGCCACCCCCCCTCGTGTCGTTTGTCCAACCGCTGTACACGGCGGTGCTGCCGCGCTTGCAAGCGTACGACATTGACCAAGAAATCAAAGACAATGCGATTGCCAGCATGGGGCTGATTGTCGCCTCGTTGGGTAAGTACACTTGTGTTTCAAGTAATATTGTCCTTTTACCTAAAATTTGGACTTTTGTGCTGATTCGCCAAATCTATACCGATCGATTCTTTGTACTGACTTTTGTATGTAAAGATCGTCCAGTATCACACTAGTTTCATTCACACACTAATTCGATGTTGAATTGGTTGAAGAGTAGATTTGATTGGCTACTTGATTCGTGTTCTGGGTTTTGATTGGTCGATCTTTGACTGTCGATTTGGTGCTGCTCATTCGATTGAGCACCCTATTTCGAATCGACTTGACAATATATATATATGTGTGTCATGTTCTTGAGGTCCTGAAAATACTTGTCTCTGAGTAGGAGACCATTTGACGAGCGCCCTTCCAGTGGTATTGCCACTCATTCAAGAGCGTGTGCAGAACGAAATCACCCGCATCGCCGCGATCAAAGCGCTCGGCATCATTGCGCGGTCGCCGCTCCAGCTGGACTTGTCGATTGTGTTGGCGGACGTGGTCACGAGTTTGTCGCAGTTGTTGCGCCAGCAATCGCGCACTTTGAAGCAAACGGCGCTCGACACGTTGATCGCCCTTGTGACCAGTAAGGGGGCGGACATCCCGTTGCCCATCCTGTGCGACACTGTGCGTGAGGCGGCGGCTTTGATCTCCGACACTGACCTCCAGCTGAGCACCCTTGCGCTCACGTTGGTGCTCCGCACAGTGGAAGCCTCCCCAGCGGTGGCCCAGGACCCGGCGTTGCTAACCAAGGCACTCCCGAACGCCCTGTCATTGGCCGCCAGTGCACTGCTGCAAGGCCAAACCTTGGACGCGTTGTTTGCGTTCCTCGGGCACCTGGTCGCTGACCACGGCTTTGACCGTCTCTTCGACCAACTATACAGCACGCCGCGACCGGACGCCACCAAGCATGCGCTGCACAACGTCGCGCGGTGCGTGGCGGCGATCTGCGTCAAGGCGCCTGTGGCATCGCAGAAGAAGGCGTTCGACTTGTTTGTGCAAGACATTGGCGGGTCGGGCGTGGAGCAGACCCACGTGGCGCTGTTTTGCCTAGGGGAATTCGGCCGCGTCACAAACGTGGCGAGCTTTGGCGATGTGCGGGCGTTGATTCTCGGCTGCTTTCAGACTGGCAAAACGAGCGAGGAAGTCAAGCACGCGGCGGCGTTTGCCCTGGGCAGTGTGTGCGTGGGCAACATGAGCGTGTACTTACCGACGATCTTGGACGAACTGACGCACGACAGCGGCGCGCACGTGTATTTGCTCCTGAGCGCGTTGAAGGAAGTGTTGTCGACCAAGAAGACGGACGTCGTCAACCAGTACGTGTCGGCGGTGCTGCCCGTGCTCAACAAGCACTGCGAAAGCGACGAGGAAGGCGTGCGTAACATGGTGGCGGAGTGCCTCGGCAAGTTGGCTCTGCTCAACCCGGCGTTGATTTTGCCCAGTGTGACCAAGTTCTGCGACGCCAGCACCCCCGTCAAGACGCGGTGGACCGCCGTCACGTGCTTGAAGTACTGCATGGCGTGTGGCCCCGACGGCGAGCCCATGCACCACCTGACGGTACGATGTCACAGAGTTGTTCCTGTCGCTCAAAATGTGTGTTGTCCCTAGGTGCATCCCATTTTGAGTGCCCTGCAAGACGAAGACATGGGGGTGCGCCGTGCGGCGCTGGTGACGTTGAATTCCGCCGCCCACCATCAAGCCGCGTTCCTAAAGCCACACGTCCGCGAGTCGATTGTGCCCATCCTGCTCAAGACAATGGAGATCAAACTCGAACGCGTGGTGGATTTGGGTCCATTCAAGCACAAGGTACGCTTGGATGTGGTCGGGAGAGGGCTTTTTCATTTTTCCAAATAATTTCCAAATAATTTTCTAGGTGGACGACGGGCTCGTGCTTCGAAAAGGCGCGTACGGGTGCTTCGACACGTTGCTGGACACGCTGCCGGGCGAAGTGGACGTGAACGCGTTCGCCCCGTACTTGCTCAAGGGTCTGGAAGACCACGACGACGTGCAGATGCTGTCGCATCAGATTTTGGCCAAGTTGACCACGGTCGCCCCCGGTACGGTCCTGAGCAACCTGGACGTGCTCTGTGTCGTGCTGGACAAGGCATTGAACCGTCGCCCAAAGGAAACGCAGGTGGGCAGCGAAGTCGAGCGCATCAACGACGTCATTCGAAGCGCGCTGCGTGCCGTGGACGCGGCCTCGTGCATCCGCGATGCCGACGCCAACCCCAAGTGGAAGGCGCTAATGGACAAGATCAAGAAGACGGAAAACTTGTCGGTGATGCTGGAAGCCATCTCCATCGAGCGCGGCGTCGGTGCCGAGTTGTAAACGCTTCCACGAAACAGCGAGTAACCCAACATGTTGTTTTGCATACGTTTGTGCAGTTCATGTATTTACACGCCATCGTCACAGTTATGACGGTAGCACTTACTACCCTACTACTGTACACCTACCCCAGTACAACTGTCTATCTACTGCACACAACCACTCGTCCTATTTCACCTACACATACACTTACATGCAGAATCTACCTGTGCTTACAGAATGAACTTCAAGCGCACTGCTGGCGATGTCTTGGCGCACGTAGTGTTTAGTGTCCGACGCTCCTTGGTTGCTCGTTCCACGGCGGCTTGATCTTCCTGCATCCGCTGCTGGCGCTTTCGCATTTGATTCTTGTGACGGCTCAAATGCTCGGCCAAACTCTCTTCGCGCTCGAACGATTTGTGGCACATGTTGCATCGATGCCATAGCTTGGTCATCGTCGTCCCTTGCACCGACTGTGACATCGCCTTGCCATGATCCTTCGACGGACTCAGCGTCGACTGGGTAGGTAATCGATCGGCGGCCTTGAGTGGGGTCAGTGCACTGACTCGTGGGGTGGCGCGTTCGTCGTTGAGGGTAGGAAGACGCTCCATGTGGTTGTTTGTGTCCACGGCGGCCGTGGCGGGAACGTTGTGGCGTAGCGGCGGCAAAGTCATGGACACCAAGATTGCCCTGCTGGCGACAGCTGGAAATGCAAACGAGTTGTGGGTCATGTAGGATCGAATGGAGAATGACAACCCAATGCGATACTGTAATTCAAAACACGGCGACCTTTCGACAGAGTGGTTTCGCCTCAACGGGCGACCACGTTGACCGTTTCCTGTGAAACGACCCAATGTCGGTTACACAGTAACCGTCTTAGATTTGGAAGTTGAAGTTCACAAACCATGGCAGTTTCAAAATGGATGTATTTTTGAGAAATTTTTGTGAAATCACTTCGAGTTTGTTGTTTTGATTCCCCGAGTTTGACGAGTGGAGAGGCCCCAGAAGGGCATTGCCATGTTGCAATATGTACTCCCGAGTATGTTCATGCCATTTCAGCAGTTCCAATTCGAAAGGTAAGTGGGTGGCCTGTGCTTCCACGTGATCTAATCAATGCATGTGACTGGTGGACCTCGCGAAGCCACCATTGTGAGTGCGACCACACTTCTACACATTGACAAAAACGTCTAAATAATTGGCAATATATTGGCAATTGTTTTCCCCCTTTTTCACCTTTCGCTGAGATATTCTCATTCCGAGGTCAACAATTTCCGAACACAGTGGCACGTCCCCATCGAACAACACCTGGTCCATGGAAATCCATGCGCTGGTGGATGGTGCAGTCGTGTGATAGCTGTTGTAGTTCATTGCTCGATTGGAAGCAACACAGTCATGACGACTAAGAAGGAGAAGACTCCTCTATTGACCGTCGCGGCGTCCACGTCGGCTGCGCCGTTGTTCGCCACCACCGCGCCGGAAGATTACCGCGGGTGCGGGTCGGCGATCTTCTTCACGTGGCTCACACCGCTGATGGATCTTGGCAGCAAGAAACCCCTCGAATTCGAAGACCTGTATCAACTGGATCAAGAGAATCGCGCCACGCACATTGCGACGCGTTTCGGGCACTTCTGGACCCTCGAGCAAGCAAAAGCGTCGCCGAGCCTGTCGTGGGCGCTGGCGCGGTCGTTCGGTCGACCGTTCGTCCTCGCCGGATTCCTCCGCCTCGTGCGCAGCACGCTGCAGTTCACGGCCCCCGTGGTCATCAAGAAGACGATCGCGTACCTTCGGAACCCCGACGCCGATCCGTTCGACGGGTACGTGCTCGTGGCGGCCATCTTCGTGTCCGGCGTCGTGTCGTCGTTCTGCTTTCGGCAATACATGTACTACGTCAAGGAGACTGGCCTCCGCTTCCGCAGCGCATTGGTGGACCAAGTGTTTGCCAAGTCGCTGCGGCTGTCGAGTCGGGCGCAGCAGCGGCGCTCGACGGGCGAGATCACCAACCTCATGTCCATCGACGCCTCGCGGATCCAGCGCCTCACGGTGGACCTGCACACAGTGTGGGTCGTGCCGTACCTGATTCTCATCTCGTGCTTCATGCTGTACGCCGAGCTGGGTATTTCATTCGTCGCGGGCATCGTCGTCATCTTGCTTGTGATTCCCATCACGTTGTGCCTGTCCCGCGTCATGAAGCGTCTGCAGAAAGCGCTCATGGAAGTGAAAGATCGCCGCGTGAAGCTGTGCTACGAAGTGCTGGCCGGGATCAAAGTGATCAAGCTGCAGGCGTGGGAGCTCAGCTTTACCAAGCGCGTGATGGACTACCGCACGGACGAGCTCGACAAGTTCAAGGCGTATATTATCACCCAGGCCATCTCGAGCGCCGTCTACAACGGCGTGCCATCGCTCGTGGCCATGGCGTCGTTCGTGTCGTACGTTGTGCTTGGCAACGCCCTCGACGTGAGCACCGCGCTCACGTCCCTCGCGCTCTTCAATGTCCTCCGATTTCCCCTTTTCAAACTGCCCCAAGTCGTCAACGCCGTCGTCGAGGCATCTGTAAGCGTCCGCCGCCTCCGCGAGTTCCTCCTCGACGACGAACGCGTCGAGGTGCCCGTCGGCCCCCTCGTTGACCCCGGGATCGTCCTCGACCACGTCGATTTTTCATTTGACGAGTCGTCTGTCCCCGCCCTCCACGACGTATCTCTATCTCTCCGGTCCGGCGACCTCCTCGCCGTCGTCGGCGCCGTCGGTAGCGGCAAGTCCACGCTCCTCCAGGGCATCCTGGGCGACGCCACATGCAGCGCCGGCCGCGTGTTCCGTCGCGGCAACGTCGCGTACGTGAGCCAGCAGCCATTTGTCCAGAATGCGTCGTTAAGGGACAACATTCTGTTTGGCTTGGCGTTCGACCACCGCCGGTACGAGCGCGCTATCGCCGTCAGCTGCCTCGTAGACGACCTCGCCATGCTCCCATTTGGCGACCGGACCGAGATTGGCGAGAAAGGTATCAACCTCAGCGGCGGTCAGCGCACGCGCGTGGCGTTGGCCCGCGCCATCTACCAAGACGCCGACGTGTACTTGTTTGACGACGTGCTTGCCGCCGTCGACAGCCACGTCGGCGCCGACATCTTTCGGCAATGCATGCTCGACATGCTCCATGATAAACTGGTCGTCATGGTGACTAACAACCTGGGGGTGTTGGCGCATTGCAGTCGCATTCTCGTGCTGGACCATGGCCACGTGGTGCAGCAAGGGTCGTACACCGACCTCATGGACGCCAAACTCCAACTGGCCGAGATGGTCGCGAAGTTTCAGGGCGGATCCAGCAGTCTGGACGTTGTACATGATGACGTGATCGCCGTCAATGTCGCAGGGGCCCATCTTCCCGTTGACGACGAAGACGATGCAGCCGCGGATCGGGCGGCGGGGGCTCAGGTTGACGCAGCCGTCGTCCGCCGCACAATCACCCTCAGTGACGTCGGCGACGACGACGACGAAGACACGACCCAAGTGGTTCCGTCGGCCGCGCTGATTGTCCAGGAGGACCGATCCACGGGTCAAGTGGGGTGGCCCATCTATTCGGTGTGGATCCAAGCGAGCGGCGGGCTCGTGGCGGCGTATGGGGTGCTCGTCGTGTACCTTGTCGCACAGGGTATGACGCTGTCGTCGACGTTGTGGCTGTCGCAGTGGTCCAACCACCCTCTGCCGTCGGACCAGTCGTTCTACCTGACCATGTTTGTGGCACTCAACGTCGCGTACATCTTGTGCCTGTTCTTCCGCGCCGTGAGCATCTACCTCTTTGGGCTCGTGGGGGCCAAAGTACTGTTCCAGCGCCTCATCACGCAAATCCTGCGCTCGCCCATGGCCTTCTTCGATACGACCCCCCTCGGCCGCGTCGTCAATCGCCTCTCAAAGGACATGTACACGACCGACGAAGACATTCCATCTTCGTTCGGGTCCATCCTCACGGCCGCGATCGCCGCCGCTTCCACCATCGCCACCATCGTGTACGTCACGCCCATGTTCAGCGTCGTGCTCGTGCCCGTGGGGTGGTGGTACCTGTCGGCACAGCAGTTTTTCATTGCCACGTCCCGCGAACTGCAGCGACTTGACTCGATCTCCCGCAGCCCCGTGTATGCATTGCTCACCGAAACGCTGGACGGCATGAGCACCATCCGAGCGTACGGCGTCGAGTCGGCGTTCCTTGGCCGGCTGCGTACGCTCCTGGACACCAACCAGCGCGCGTACTTGCTCAACTTTGCCGTCAACTGCTGGCTGGGGCTGCGGCTCGAGTTTACCGGCACTATCATCGCCACGTTTGCCGCGTTCTTTGCCGTGTGGACCAAACCCACGCAGTCGGGGGGCGCATTTGCTGGCCTCGCGGGTGTGTCGCTTTCCTATGCGTTTCAAATCACGCGCAGTTTGAACATTGGCGTCACCACCCTCAGCGAACTCGAGACGGAAATGGTGTCGGTCGAGCGCATCCATGCGTACACGATGCTGCCGTCCGAAGCCGCGCTGCGGACCCGCGCCCACCAACGCCTGGAGCGAGTCGTCCCCCCGACCGCGGCGTGGCCCGCCCGCGGCCGCATCGTGTTTGATAACGTTACGTTGCAGTACCGCGCGGGGCTGCCGCCCGTGCTCCGCCAGCTCACGTTTGCGATTGAACCCCAGGAAAAGATTGGAATTGTCGGACGTACGGGCGCGGGCAAGTCGAGCCTCGTGGTCGCGCTGTTGCGACTGGTTGAAGTGCAAAGTGGGATCATCTACATTGACGACGTCGACGTGTCCCTCGTGGGTCTGCACGACCTTCGCGAACAGATTGCCATCATCCCCCAAGACCCAGTGCTCTTTTCAGGCTCGGTAAGACCATGGTCATACATATATATATACTTGTCTCATACATTCCATATATGTTGCCTGCGATTGTCTTATTGGTGGGGGTAGGTACGGTCAAATTTGGACCCGTTCAACTTGTACGACGACGACGCATTGTGGGCGTCGCTGAGACGATCGCATTTGGACCACAAGGTATAATATGTCGTAGTATTTCATTGGTGCAGTTTGCACTTTATGGGACCGTGTGTTTGTGTGACATGTCATGTCATACGTGTAAAATCCCGGGCATTCTGGGGGGGTTCAGGATATATATATATTTATATAATCGTCCAAATCGTGTGTGAAAGAATGGGATCGAGGCAAATGATACCATGTAAATGTTGTGGGGACGCATGTAGGTGGGTAGTTTGGAGGATGCCGTGGAAGAACGCGGGTGGAATTTCAGCGTCGGCGAGCGGCAGTTGCTGTGCATCGCCCGCGCACTCCTCAAGAACACGCGCATTTTGGTCATGGACGAAGCCACGGCGTCCATCGACGCCACCACGGACGCGGCGCTGCAGGCCACGATGCGCGTCGAGTTTGCCGCGTGCACTGTGCTTACGATCGCCCATCGCATCAACACGATCCTCGACTCGTCGAGAATCCTCGTCATGGACCAGGGAGGGGTCGCCGAGTTTGACACGCCCGCGGCGTTGCTCCAGAACGAGAGCGGGATCTTCTCGAGCCTCGTGTCGCACTGGCGAGACGACGCGCCGTCGAGCCCCGTGGCTTAAAAAAAGTGATAATTCAACCACTCAAATCAACAATTCCTAGTATTGTAGACAGTGGTTGAACGTGTGGATGGTGATGTATCACTACCAGATGTGCTTGAATCACCTCCCTTCTTTCCAATGAGTTTTCGTGACTATTATTGGTGTGGACTGCCGGTTCGACGAAACCAACGATGTCACAGATGTGTTGAAAATTGATAAAACGATATTTCTGGTCAATCGAGTGAATTAGCAAGCAGAAATGCATATAAGTTATATTCGTGGCCAATGAGAATGGCCTATGCCAGACGATCTTGAAGGGTCACGGGGATATAATCTTAGTAACTCAGTTTTGTTGCTAGTAAGATTGATAGGAAAGAGTTTGAGTTTTTGCAGGAAAGTCGCAGAGCATTTTACGAGATTCCTGCACGTTATCATGCACCACAACACCGAAGCCATGAACGCCGTGCGCCAACGAGAGCGCGGTTGGAAGGCCAGCCCAAATGTGTCGTCGAAGCGCGTGCTTCTCGCGGGCGACGAACGCGATCGTCGGGCCGCCTACCGGGCCATGAAGAAGGTCGAGGCGCGCCGTCTAGCAGAGCGGCAGCCCATTCGCCGACCTCGACTCGTACTGTAGTAGCTGACAACAAGCCGGGGTGGAACCAGAGCCCGAACCTCAACTCGAAGCGCGAGTTTGCATGCTGCGTTAATCTCCTTTCGTGGCAACACTTGCACGACTGATTTGGATTATAGTTTTGGTTGACATGGAAGCTACGGAAAACAAGAATGGTCAATTTCATGCTGCAGGACACTCTAATTACGCTCGTGTATTCCTACTGCCGTATTTCCAATGACAACTTCAACGGAATAGTTCTACCAGTCCAAGCGGCAAGCGTCCCCCCAAGTCATGAAGCATCATAATCATGGCAGGATCTTGACCAAACCTGTGAGCACTTTATGCGATAATGTGACTTGGTAAAGTGATTCTATATCATTTGAAAAGACGGTTCGACGATGTCGCTAAAGTTCAATGTCGAGATGAAGGTTTCGATTGTGATGGCAGTACACGACTCGACAGGATGCACAAAGCCTGGCCAGCTTCTGTACGAAGTTTGTACCTTGGTGCTACGACCTCGTTCTAGTTCGATGCTTGTTACACCAGATTGCACGGGTGACCAGTTGCCATCACATGGCACTGATGTCAAAGATACAACTGAACACTGTCAAAGGAACGGATCGCGATCAGCAGAACACCGTCAAGGGAAATATGTTGGTGATTAAATGCGGTTAATCTGTGTCGCGGGCTGCGTCAACTGCTAGGATGGCCGTGACAAAGTCTCCACGACTTTCTACTAATACGCGGATCGCCTCGGCTTCGTCCATGCCAAACTATACACCGAGTCAGTCGTAAATCACTTCGCAATACGTTATACCTGTGCACGTAAGATGGATACGTCAAGAGCATCGATGGCGACGGCCTCGTGGGTTGGCACTACGACGGGGACGTCTCGAGTCGACTGGGCCAAGAGATCTATCGTCAAGTGGCATCACAAACTGATGGCGTCGGCCACGTACACTCTGCTAGATCTTGATTTGCTCTGGCGGCCTCATGGACCATCGCCACCAACGCAGGATGGCGTGCGATGAGCATGTCTTTGTACTCCTACGAGTGCTTCGCAACAGGACGTGGTTCATGCAGCGTGCATCGTACCTGGAGCTTTGAGCGCGGCACCACTCCACGGCGCTTCAGAACTGACAGGCTCCGCAGCACGTACATTACGTCAATTTGCGACAGTCGTGGCTCATGTTGCATCATTTTATCGATATTGCGTGCCATCAAGAAAGGTCAGTTACAAGGAATTATTCGGACGAAACAGTTTATCCGGATTCTTGCTGCACCAATAATCACAATGCTGAGACCAAAAATGTTCACCCGCGTTCGCCGCTTGGCGGCCCTTCGGGTCCTGGCCCAAGCGTTGCCACGTCGATGCACCTCTCCCGCCGTGGTTGAAGCGATCTCCTTCTCCATGATGACGAAGTCTATTCCACACGCATGCCATCGACCTAGCACGAAGTTGGGGTGGCAACAGGCGTTTCGGTCGTTTTCGACGACTACACCACCGTCCGATCCTCCGTCGTCTGGCTCGGACATTCCAGGCGCCACACTCACGTCCGGCGACAAGTTCGTCATGGTGTATACGTGCACTGGTACGTCCATCTTCGTCACTAATCCCGCATGGAATTGTCGTTCTCATGCGTTTCATTGTAGTATGCGACACCCGTGCCGCCAAAACCATCAGCAAGCATGCGTACTACAACGGCGTCGTCCTCATTCGGTGCCCGACGTGTCAGAACTTGCACTTGATCGCAGATCGCCTCGGGTGGTTTGAGGACGGTGGATACGACGTCCAAGAAGTGCTGGCGGCAAAAGGCGGCAATGCGCGCATCGTCACGCACGACAACATCCTCGAACTCACGGAAGCAGACGTCCTTGGCACCCCGGCCACTGATTCCTCACCTCCGCCATCTTCCTCGTCCGGCTCGTCGTCCTAACGTCAACAACATGCTTCCTCTTCTTCAATTCTGCTTCCAACTCGACCTAACATGTAAATTAATCAAGGGTACACACAGAGTGTATGTATACTCTATTGTCAAATTTACACTTTCAAATCAAGTACAGGGAATGACGTATTAAGCGCCCCCGTGGTACTTCGAATTGGCATTTCAATTGTGTATTGGGACAAACTACTTCGAAATTTCAATACTTTAATCAATACGAAATTTTAGTACCACGGGGGCGTTTAATACGTCATTCCCTGTAGTACTACAGTACTGTACTACTGTACTACTAGTACTATTAATAGTACTACTACGTGGTATAATACTACTACTGTATGTATTAATAGTACTTCGAAGTACTAATAATTTTACGCGTGGGAAATGTAATTTAGAAAGACCTAGCCAATCAAATCACACTATTTAGAAATATCAACTAATCATAGAGAAAACGTACATCTCCAAATGTGTATCCCATACATTGAGAAAGATTATCATCTGAACAGTATGTATGATTTACTGTAATTAACGTTATAATAACTGGAAAGCCGCCAGTGGTACTGGTATATCGGGTTAAACCAAACGTTAAGTAAATACAGTACTACAGTAGCACACCACTACGTACTACTACTACAGTAGTACTAGCACCCCACTAGTACGTACTACTACTAGTAAGTACTACTGTAGTACGTCGTAGCCTGAGACATTGAAGTTGTAGTGGTGTCATTCGTAGTGTTAGTCGTGTTTGGAGTCGTGGTCGCGCCTTTGTAACAGTTGCTGCTGCTGTTCCTGGAGTTTGCTCTGCAGCCACGGCCGGCGCCCCTGGCCTCGGAACAGCACCTGCTCGTGCGTGTTTACTTGGACACTTGGGTTGGCACTCGCGAGTGAGTTGGTCTTTTGAAACCGCGTCGAGTCCATCGTCGCCGTCTCAATGTGCAGTTTGCGCTTCTCGCTCTGCTTCTTGTGTCGCATCATGTGCTCGACAGCCGCCTCGCGCCGCTCGTACTTGCGCGGACACACGGGGCACTGGAACCACTCTTTGCCGTCGCGGACGTCGCGCACGGGCGCCGCCGACTCGTCCGGTCCGTGGAGCGGCGGCAGGTCGTCCACCGTCGACGCCACGGCCCCGTTGCCGCCGGCGCCGCCCTTGACCTCACACGTGTGAAACTGCAGCGCGCGTTTGGCATTGAACGTGAGTCCGCACGCTTTGCAGTGAAACGGGTGCAGCTTCTTCTCGTCCACAGCCTTGTTGGGCGCGAGCGTCAGTTGCGCGATCCCGGCCTGCTTGAACTTGCCAATCTTGATCGACGTCTGCGCCTGGTACATCTCCTTGCCCGTCGTCATGTACGAGTCGATGATACACCCCGCGACCACCGCTTCAAACTGGTGCACATGCTCTCGGAGGTCGCGGAACTCGGCAAACATCTTCTTGGCGCGGTTGCACACGATCTCATGCAAGTCCAAGTTGGCGCCGGTGTGGTCGATCAGTCGACACGCTTTTTGTTTCATCTACCGTGGGCACACAATACTCAGACGCAGGACGACCGCAACTCAGAATCAGACGCAGGACGACGTGGCAACTCCGAATCAGACGGCGGGGGGGGGCGTACCTGATCCTTGTACCCAATGCGCGTCCGCCGCTCGTCCTTGCCCATCTGACTCAAGTTCATTTCGACAAACTCGGACGCGCGTCGAAGATTTGCCGACTGCTCGCCGTCCTACACACACATAGATCGCAAGTTCGCGATGAGTGCACACAAGTAAAAGACAGGCGACGCCATGTATGTACCTGCGAGATCATGGTGCGGAGGTTGTGGCCCATGGAGAACAACTTGTTGGGCGCGGGGCCGTGGTGACTCTTGTCCTCCTCGCCTTCAAACTTGCGATACGCGCTGCCTTCGTGGACAATGTGGTCTTGCACGACGTTCCCACAGCCTTTGCCGTCGGGACCCATGCACACGGTGTCCCCTCGGGCGTAGTCCGTGATGTAGTTGTGCTGCTCGGTATTCCCGCACACTTCGCACACGAAGCGCGGCGCCGAGTTCATTTCCGCGTCGAGCTCGGAAAACTCGTCTGCGTCCGACTTGCCCGATTGCTTCATCTTCTTGATCAGTTGGATCACATCGCCGACTTTCATGTCCGGCACAAGAAGGTTCGCGATGCGTTCTTCCATGGGCAGCTGCGGTTCCTTTGGATCCAGCACCGTGGACACTGTCACGCGTGCTGGCCCTGGCGTTTTCGGTTGTGCCGACATGTCATACTTCATGGCTGTCGCCGTCGTGACGACTGCTGAGGCCTTGGGCTTCTTCGCCACCGGCTCCTCTACTGGTTTATGGAAGAAGGCA
This sequence comes from Aphanomyces astaci, assembly GCF_000520075.1. Classification (NCBI taxonomy): domain Eukaryota; phylum Oomycota; class Saprolegniomycetes; order Saprolegniales; family Verrucalvaceae; genus Aphanomyces; species Aphanomyces astaci. The sequence continues at coordinate 826,418 of NW_009798274.1, read as the reverse complement.
GACGCACTCCCTGCATTCAGCGATGCGAAGAAGTCTTCCGCATTCGCATCCACGAGGTCCATCTTTGCTTCGTGCGAGTATAATTCCACACTGAGAGCTGCTGGCCTGAATATTGGGCGGTCGGTACGTATCCGGAATACCGGATAAGCAATCGACGGCCCCTTAACGGTCACTGCCTGCGAGCATGAAGACCCACCCGGCTGGGCTCTCCACGGCATGGAGAGTAGTATGTACCCGTAGGTGGATGGAGCTTCTGGGAGAGGACATATGCGGACAAACACCAAGTCTCGATGACAACGCGATCCGTCGGAGCGAAGACAAGGACAACATTCCGCGTTCCAGGTAGGAGCTGAAGACGACAAACGAAATGAGCAGCTTCAGTCCATAGACAAGGGCACGATTCCACGTCGTCCAAGTAGGAGTAGTTGACTCCTCACAAGTATGTACAAGTACGGATGGATGGGTTCAGGATTAAGTTGTATGTACGTAGATATTTGGTCTATTCCCATTCGATGGTGGCGGGCGGCTTGGACGAAATGTCGTACACGACGCGGTTGACGCCTCGGACTTCGTTGATGATGCGGTTGGACATGATGGCGAGCACATCGTGGGGCATGTGGTACCAGTCGGCCGTCATAAAGTCGGACGTGCTCACGGCGCGGATGGCAATCACCTTTTCGTACGTGCGTCCGTCGCCCATGACGCCCACCGACTTGACCGGGAGCAGCACGCAGAACGCTTGACCGGTCGAGCGGTAGTGGCCATGCTTACGCAGTTCATCGAGGAAGATCGTGTCCGCCTGTCGCAGGATGTCGAGGGCGTCCTTGGTCACTTCGCCGAGCACGCGGATGGCGAGGCCGGGACCGGGGAACGGGTGGCGCCACACGCTGGCTTCGTCGATGCCGAGGGCGATGCCAAGTTCGCGCACTTCGTCCTTGAACAGTTCGCGCAGGGGTTCGATGAGCTTGAGGTGCATCGTGTCGGGGAGGCCGCCGACATTGTGGTGCGTCTTGATGGTGGCACTTGGACCCTTGTAGCTGACGCTTTCAATCACGTCGGGGTACAGCGTGCCCTGGAGCAAAAAGTCCACGGGGTGGTCGATGCGCGCGGCTTCTTCCTGGAAGAGATCGATGAACAAGTTGCCGATGAGCTTGCGCTTGGTCTCGGGCTCGGTGACGCCGCTCAGCGTGGCGAGGAATCGGTCGGATGCGTCGATGCAGTGCAAGTTGATGCCCAAGTGCTTTTGAAGGCGGTCCACGACTTCGACGGCTTCCCCAGCCCGCAGCAAGCCGTTGTCGATGAGAACGGCGTGGAAGCGGTCGCCGATGGCGCGGTGGAGGAGGGCGGCGGCCACGGACGAGTCGACGCCGCCGGACACGGCACCGATCACGTGGCCGTGGGGACCGACAGTTTGGCGGACTTCTTCAATGAACGCGTCGGCGATGCTGCGCATGTTCCAGTCGGTGGGCGACCCGCAGATGTCGACGACGAAGTTCTTGAGGAGGACCTTGCCGAGCGGGGAATGCGTGACTTCGGGATGGAATTGGATGCCAAAGTACTTTTTGGACACGTTCGCGATCGCCGCGTGCTCCGAGTTGGCCGTGAACGCAATGTCCACAAACCCCGTGGGGGTCTTGGTGAGCTTGTCACCGTGGCTCATCCACACTTGGAAGTCGCCGTCCGTGAGGCCGTCGAGGAAGCCAAGGTGCGCCGAGCGGTCCACAGCGTGCGTGGAGACCATGGCCTTGCCGTACTCGCGGCGTTGGCCCTTGGCGACAATGCCGCCGAATGTGTAGGCCAATTCTTGCATGCCGTAGCAAATGCCAAGAAGAGGCAACTTTTGGTCTTCGATGAACTTCCACACTTCGGGGCGGACGTGGGGCGCACCTTCTTCGTACACCGAGTTGGGTCCACCCGACAGGATGATTCCCGTGAGCTGATGCTTGCTCAACTCTTCCACGGTGACCAAGCACGAGTAGAGTTCGCAAAACACATGCAGTTCTACACACCAACACACCTGCATGAGACAAGCGGACACTTCCAGGGAAATGAGATCCTTACCGCGGACGCGGCGCGCAATCAAGTGGCTGTACTGCGACCCAAAGTCGAGGATAGCGATTTGAGGACGGTTCGTCACGGGAGTCGTCATGTTCAAGGACTGATCCAAGTTTCAAAATGAGTCGAATGAAACGGCACATTGGGTTGCAATTAAAACATTTTCATCCACATGACTTGATTTGAGTATGGTGTACCGTACGAATAAATTAAAATACGACTGGACCTCCCCACCATTGATGTGAACGTTTGTGATTGGCCCACGCGAGAGCCACCAACTCTGACCCTGCCAAAAGAACGCAGGCAAGTCGAAAGGACGCGCTGGCGTGGCGAGATGCACACGCAAGAGCAGGTTATGCCAAGGGATGTATGGGATATGGACAGATTGTTAAACAGTTATGTGCATGACTGTCTGGATGTTGCATTGACCACTTCCACCAAGATGTGAAAGCAGCGCAGACAACATGTTGACCGCGTCCACAAATACGTACTACAACGCTAACGTCATCTTAACGTTAAACAACGTTGAAAAAGGTTGCCAAATGATCATGTGGTGGTAGTGGTGGTGGTGGTGGTGGTGGTGGTGGGGTGGATGCGGTTTTGACCGGCGTCACGGAACTGGGTCAGCCGTTGGCTATATCGTGTGGACTGGAGCTTCATAGCCATCGTCGTGAGCAGCGAGTCCAGGTGGTCGCCGGTCGTGGCGCTGATCTGAATCACGTGGATGTTCATGGACGCGCACACTTGATCGAGGCTGAAGAGAGACCGCAACCATTGCGTGGACACGGTGCACGGCGCATCCCTACAACCCGAGGTGATGCACATGTGATCGGGGCATGTCATGGGTCATTACATTTTGTTGAGGAGGAGGAACCCGACCTTGCTTTGCATGGCGGGGGCCTGCACGACGTTGAAGAATTCGACGGCGGCGGCGGCCAATTGCGGAAAGTTGGTCATGTCCACCACAAACTAAAGCGACGGGGGGTGAACATGCACATCATCGATGGACACGACGAACGAACGTACCATGAAGAAATCGCATGATTCAAAGTACGATTTCCACATGGACAGCATCGGCGCGCCCACTTCTCGCAGTGTGACTGCCAAGTTGCGGTATGCGATCGTCTCTTCTTCCACTCCTAGTTTGTGTGAGCACGTTGACGCACGCATGGGCAAAGGATTGGTGACGGACACCTGTCGTTGGTAGGGTCGCGACATCGATGCCGTCGACTTCGGCAGCAGGTGCAGAGTCCGCGAACAGGCGGGTGCGGACCTTCTCAAAGACGGAGCCGAGCTTGGGGTTGTGGAATTCGTCCTTGCACATGCGGCTAAGCTGTCGCAACAGCATCGTCTTGCCGGCGCCATCGAGCCCCACTACCAACCCCAACTTCATGCAGCTTCAACACCAAAAGTAACCGTCGTTTGAAAAAAGTATCCGGATGGTGCCCTTTCAATGCGACGCGTTATCCGGAGCAGCTTCAGAACACAACAAACGATGGGAGTGTTCGCCGATGCCATCAAGTCGGCGCTGGAGCCAGGCACAGGGGACAAGTTTGTGATTGTGCTCAACGGGGTGCTCGTGACGCTGCTGGCGGTGATCGGGCTGACGATATGGTCGGGCATCGAAGACTCGATTCACATGTTTGTGTTTTTGTTTCTCGCTGTGGGGTTGACCTTGTCAATCAACTGGTTCCTTATGGAAGCGCGCAGCTTGCAAGCCCAAGGCAAGCTTCAGTGGGGGACTGAAGACGGTGCGACCAGCGCGGCTAGGCAAGAAGAGCTGAAGAAGACGGACTAGGACGAACGACCAGCAGCCAGCTCGTTTTGAGCAGAGATTCGTGATGTAATGTACATACATACGTTACACTTCGTCATGGCTATTGCTACTGCCGCCACGAGTGGAGGGCGGCGGTGGCGATCGAACTCGACGACTGACCGCATTGTCCTTGACTAGAAGTCCTTGTTGATCTTCCCGCAGAGGGGACCGCACCCGCCTCTGCGTTCCAGTCTCCATCATGGATGACGGGGTTTCCGGAATCGACTTCGGCGAACTCAAGTCGAGCATGTTGTCTAGTGCTTCTTCTTCGTCGTTGTCGTCGGCGGCGGCTTCGGTCTTGGACACTTTGGCATACTCGTCACGGTCGGACGACCGTTTGGCTTTGGCGTGTCGAAGCCCAATCATGCCGACCACCATCCCCAGCAGCACAATCAAACTGACCAGCAGCAAAGCCTTCTTCTCATGATGGGCCACCTCTGGCATGCTGTTGGGCCTCAAAGTGACTACACCCACCGTGTCAACCATGTCGTCGTCGTACTTGGTCAAGTTCCCATCCACGTCGTCAATGTGAGTATGCGACACTGTCACATGCAGCAAGGACGCGTGCAATGTCATGCAGTTCACATGATCACTGTGAACAGACAGATCCGATCCAAACGATGCACACGTGCCGCACGGCGGCAGCACCAGCGGCCGCCACACTTGAAACGCCCCGTCGGCGGCGGCATGGCCCAACGCTACAACCAACACCATCACACATTTTTCGAACCCACCAACACAGCGTCACATGACACTGTCACACATGCGATAGCGTAGAAGACATTCGAGACATACGTACATATGCGGTAAAACGAGCAGGTCCACCCGTCGCGAACCACCAAGTACACGCGACTGGGCAGCGATGTCGTCATGTTGTCATTTGGCACGACCATGGTGAGCCGCACGGCGGCGTTATGCGGGTCCGCGGCATGTAACAGCGTCGGAAGCGAGTACACGGGACTGCTTTGACTTCCATTCAGGTGCACGGACGCTACGACTTCGACCGCCCTCGACGACGACCGCAGGCCGTGGTTCCATAGCTACATCCCACACATGACGATTTCACTTTACGGGAGAGGTACACTGTACGTACAGTGATGTCCAACGTCACCCCAGCCACGCCGCCACCACCGTCAGTGTTGTCCATGTCGATCGTGGTCCATTTCTAAGCGATTCCACCACCCCTCGATATAAGAACAAAAAACTCGACTTGATTGTCCATCAATATGCAAAACGCACGTCCATGGTCAGCTCGATCTCTGGCCCGGCACTCTGCGCCAACACGTAGTTGGAGTGCAGCAATTGTTCGCATATTGCAAGGATCAACGACGGGTCGGACGGCCAGAACCCTCTGAAACTCCCCACGTCAAACCGTGGCCCAGTCTATCATGATACACACAAACGACAGGTATCAACTGACCTACGTCACAAAACTGCTCGTACGCATGTACATACCTCGGGGGACATGGCAAAGATACCGTGGGCGTGCCACATCCAGTCGCTACCATAAAGCAGTCAATATATATAACCACACATCCACATTCGTGATACCTTGTTTCTCCGTTCACAGAGTACAAGTTGCTCTACAACGAATCCCCCACCCCCCATACAATGTCAGTCGTACATATTCCCCATCAAGGCTACTCGTCGTACATACCTCTTTCCACGACTGGCCATATTTGAACCCGTTGAGCTTGGTCATGTCAGTCGCCAGGGCTTTGAACACGGTCATAGCGAACGGCGGCGGCACGCCCTTGGGCTGGCACGCGAACGGGATGTTAAAGTACTCTCCAAATGAGTGGTAGTTGAACGCCGTACTAGTCACACATATACAGTACTCGCTCATAAAACCAACACTCTTTACGTAAAGTTGTGCCGGGCGACCAAATCTCGAACGGCGCGGGTCTCTGGCTCGGAAAATGCCGCGGGGCCGCGATAGTCCTATACACGCAATCCAGTCAAGGAATAGCTGTGACATGTGGTTATATAATGTATTGGGAATATGACTGGTTGTTTTATGTATATATATATAATGTATTGGGAATATGTCTGGTTGGTACTACCTCTCCGCACACGTCGTCGCTGCTGCCCACGTCGTCCTCGGAGAAGCACACGTCGTAGTTGCGGTTCAAGTCGACGCCAGTGTCGGGAGCTTTGCCGCACGTTGACGGATGCCGGTTCTTGCGCTGGCCTGCAAACGATTGGTCCGGATGCAGCGGCATGTGCGCTTCGTTATATGCGTACCCGTCGGGGTTTACCACGAGGATGAACCACAACTGGCGCGACCACAGCAACGACGTGATCGCTGGATGGTGGCCTCGCAGCCCCAGCACCAGATGGTCAATGAAAAATGCCAAGTTCTGTCATACACAGTGAAATAGACATGTTATAGCCACACACATACATCGGCCCCCCCAACGGAAACCAAATATATCTCAAGAGTTTTCCATATATATTGCTACACCGAGTGAGGTTTGGGTGGCGGCCCAATTAAGATGGACGACGACGACGAGGATGGGAACTGACTGACGTACCATCATGGACATGGGCTACAAACACATTGGCGATGAGCCCCAAGCCAGTTGGATACACACAAGAGAGGATACCACCAGCACACTTGGTTTATGACCAATAGAGACGCACCTCTCGGGAGTGGTGCAGACCAGTGTACAACGCTTGAGGAGGCGATGACGTGGCATGACACAGGCCCAGACACAGCGCGACGATCGGCCGGCCTTCCACAGACGTGCCAATCACTTCATTGCGCCACATGTGGGGCATGTCCGACAACAGGTCGGGGATGGCGTCGTTGAGAAAGTCGTACACTTGGGCGAGGGACATGGAGCCTTCCAGCGACCCCGATCGAATCGGAGCTACAGATCCAACATGGATGTAGTACGTACGCATCAGCCAGTGTACATATGTATTTTCATCACGACGAGGGGGGCTTACGGAGAGGGGAAGATGGTGGCCGAGGGGGGTTGGCAGAGTACTGGCGGCAGTCCGCGGGGTTGACAAAGACCGGGGTGCACGTGTTCGACGTTTGTTCTAGGAGCAGCAGATCTTGGACATGGAATGCCGCCGCCGCAGCAGCGGCACTGGATGGCGGCGGAGCAATGTCGCCGACCACGTCGACCGCTACGACGACGGAGAGGGGGTACGTGGCGTCGGGCGTGAAGAACGAGGTCGGGTGAGGGGCTTCTGCGTAAAACGCGCCGTCCACGTACCACCGAAGCCAGTGGTTGTCCCATGACAGTTCAAATGAGTGTGTGGCGGATGCAAACGATTCCTGCGACAGAGTGAGCATTGCATCATGGCGAATGGACTGGGGTTTTGATTTGCATCGTACGTGGAGACAGGGAAAGTCCTGGAGACGCAGACGACTGGATGCTGCCTTGGCGGCGGTCGGTCCAGGAACCCGTGGATTGACAATCAAGCTCGTGGGGTGGTTGCTGCTGCCTTGGACGACCACCAACTCCTTGGCGTGCTTGACCAGCTTCAGCACAGGTCGAAGGCCGCGACCCTACTCCAAGACTAGTCGTGACACGATTTGTCTAAGATACATGATATAATACGGTTGGGAATTGCGCACGTAGCACCAGCTTGCCCTGCGGTGGGAAGGTTGCGCCTTCCAGAGAGAACACGACGTGGCTTGATACGTACGACCCGTTCCAGTCCTGCGCGACCTCAATCACGAATCCCGACCCATCGGCGCGTGTATTGTGTCCGCTTGCATTCGATTCTTTGTCCGACGAAGAAGCTTGTTGCGAGATGTCTGCGCGCCAAATGCGCTTCCATGTGCAGTCATCCGAGGGAAGAAGGACTTCAGCGGTGTCACGGTGTGCCTCAACGACACTCCTCCGCACATCATGCCCACTCTTCAGCCTCGAAGCATTGGCAAGTACACATAATGCTGGCAATAGCACCAGTATCGCTCTCGTCATGCTGCCGTCTGTCGTGCAAAATGGCAAAAATCGGACTTTACGGTACAGTTCCAAACTACACTTACTGTTAATATACAACAGTTATCGATGCTTACTGAATTTTGAATGTAAAAAAGTGTGAAACTGTAATAATTTTCAGAAATAGCATGAGCCAATCAAAATCGATTAACTTCTTTTTTCACGATTTAGAAAATGAAGTCGAGGACCTCTTTTTCTATTTTTGGTTTAGTCGCACAAAAAGACGTACTTCGAAGTAAAAAAGTTGGAAACTGTGTTGTGAATTCCCGCTATGAACTTCCAAAATTATTCGCTGGTTTGTTTAATCAATATTGAATCACGCTGGAGTTCTGATTGGTTGAATATACTTGTCGTTTCTGTAAGAGCCAATCAAATCCACTCAAAAATGGATTAGCCAATAACGTCGATCTTCGTGATTCGATCTGGAAATTTATACCAAATAGCCACAATAGTTGGAACTATTAGTACTTTTTCAAAATATTTACTTGGGTCAGGCCCTTAAACGATGTTATTGTTGTAGTTACTGTAAGCTTATGTGACAAGAATTGAGCCAATCAGATTGCAGGAAACTATCACCGTCATCGAATTAGTATGTGACTGAAATTAGTGTGAATACTAGTTAAGCCCGCTAGCTGCCAATGCAGCTAGCACGCGGCCGAGGCCATTAAGTGCCCGCTGAGTGATTTTAACTTTACAGCGTAATATCAATATCAATATGAAATTAGTGTGAATACAATCATTCACCACAGGAAGGAATAAGGGGAATCTCATCCACACACACATTTGCACCGTGATCATCATTCCTGCCGTCCTCCTCAGTCAAGCTTCATCTCTGTCCTAACGTGATGTACATTCAACCCTACTCTCGTCAAGACACCGTTCAGCGTGCCCACTCAACATGTGACGACGACTTGCTTGCATATTCTGTTAAGCATCTAACGTTACCACCGTCCGTCCCCGCATGTGTTGGTTGCTGTGGAGGTATGTACAACACTTGGGTGCGTTTCGCATGTGTGTCTACTTGGCGCGCCCAAAGAACATTTGGCCGATGGACTGAGAGATCTCAGACAAGTACGATGCCTTGGTCTGTTGGTCGTTGGCTTGGCTCGCCAGTCGGATCATGTCGGACGTGCTCGGGAAGGTCGACGCGGCCACGTCCCCGTCCATCGACTGCTGAAAGTGCCCAATCGACGCCCCATAGCGCACCTTCGAATAACCACCAGTGAGGTTCCATATATATATATATATAGTTAGTTACCTTGTCACCAGACTTGGCCGTAAACTCAAAATCGTCGGGCGCTTCAAACACCAACACGACGGTCGACCCGAGCTACAACCGTCGTATACTGTATCCCATACAATTATGATGGGTTGACAAATATACCTTAAACTGAGCGACTTGGTCGCCACGAGTGACCAGTTCTTGGCGCTCGTACTTCTTCGTGTCGCAGGTGCCCCACGGCTTGGTCAAGTAAAAATCCGCCCACTTGTTTGTGGCAAAGTCCTATGGTGGCTCGTCGTCGTAAAATGTCAAAAATAGGTCTATTTTTTATAATTATTTACATAAAAAATGGCATTTTTGTCAGTCCACCACCATACATCCCATATGAAATCAAATCAAAGGTATTCAAATGATGTATATACATACATATTTGCCGATATATCTCATATCGAAACATGCAAATCCTCACCGGCTCCACGTCCAGCGTCATGGACCCAACATTCGTCGCCCCAACCAGCGACATGGAGAAGAATCCGTGCTTCCAGCGCCCCAACAGCGCCTACATCCGCCGCCGTCCGGATCAGTCCCCGAGAGAACCACCGGAAATATACCTACCACTCGCTCATTCCACGTGAATAAACTGGGTACGAAATGCACGGCGCGAGAGTTGACGGGGAAGAGATCCCCGGGGAAGTGGCGCCGCTCGCCCATACTCCAGTCGATCGGTGAGTGTATCCGATGGTAGTCGCCCGGCGCCAAGTAGATCACGCAGTGAAACAACCTACACCCATGTCAATGTAGTGTACGGTACAGTGTACTGCACTGTACTTGTTGCCTGCTTTAGTCGGCTTGTCAAAGAACGCAGGCACGTCGCCAAGAAAGTCGTCCATGCGATACCGTACGCCCTACCCACGCCGACATACATCAAAAGATGCGATGACGTGTGGTGTCAGGAATATACCTTGATCTGCTCCATCACGGGAATGTCATCGGTAAAGTCTACCACGCCAAAACTTGCCATGGTGCCGTCGACGGGACTCGACACACACCGAGGGTCCCAATTCACGGGGCGGATGCCGTCCTAGACTCGGTTGAGAGGTCACAACATGGAGAGGGAAGAGGAGGGAGGTGTCGAACCTTGAGAGGACGAGAGAAGAATTCCCCGAGGTTCTTGTAATGCTCCAACGGGTACTTCATTTCGTCCAACTTGCAATCAAACGCGCGTGTCCAGGCGTTGTAGATGGGTTCGCGCATCCACACGGGCCTACACAAGGGTGTCAGGGCATGAGTATCGGATACAACGCATGTCGGATGGAAGGACGGACAATTCGATGTCGTTCACGGCACCCCACGCGCGAGAAATGGCGCGGTACGACACGAGGTGCAACAGGAACATCTACCAACAGTACTCAATATACAGCATCACAGAAGCAGCTCACGGACAAACCTGCGCTTCCGATGCCATCTTTGCCTCCTCTGCCGTCTTTCCCCCCGGAAGTCGATCGTACACATGCGCAGGATTCTTCTCGTCGCTCCATGTCTTCCACACTTCGTATCCGCCGTACGTCCCCAAGGCAGATCCCACCGCCAGCCCCAGCCACGGAGCCGTTGGCTTCTTCTTCGGCGCCAATTCATTCTTCGGTGCCAATCCTTTCTTGGCAGCATACGAGCTTCGGAAGCGCAAGCCCAATGGCTTCAGGAGTCTGCCCGCAGGCCGTAGCATCATCACCATCCCAATTGAGTGTGTCTTTGACGCCAATCCACCTCCACCTCCATCGAGGTTAATGCAAATATTAGTTGTTCCAGTTTATTTTATAATGAAGGCATATATTCTATTGTTTCCCTTGCAAAATTTATGCGATTTCTGGCCGCCTCCAACATCATTGGTTAATAACAAAGTCATATCAGCCAATGAATTGGGATTTTCTACTAACGTTAGCACATCTGAAGTATTTATAGTGTATAACTGTTACTTTTGGAAAACTCTGACGACTTGGAACTAATCTCAATTTGGAGTTTGTACTGTAATTCATTTCTACTATAAATAGTAGTATTGGACAATTCATGAAGATAATTTGAATTCACAACATTCGTTTCCACCTTCATCATCTTGGATTTGTGTGCCGATTCGCTAAATCCATCGATCGATGTGTATATTTGGACAAAGTACCGTTACCGTATTCACACTCGGACAATTACAAAGTTTGTTCAAACCGAGTCGAATTGGTTTCGTTATATGACTATACGTCACCGTATCGCATGCCACTCACTGCCTGCGCAATGACTATACGTCACCGTATCGCATGCCACTCACTGCCTGCGCAATGTAATCCCAACGACTTGGGGAATTTCAAATTCCACACTGGCTAATACTATTAGTAGTATTAAGCGCCACCACAAATGTACGACGGGATCCATTCGAAATAAGCACAAATTGTCATTTTTACTCTTCATTCTCAATTGTCACAGCACCACTCGCCATGATTTCACATTCTGGCATCCAGTAAGTATGGCTGCATCTATCAGATTATCATGCGCCAAATCTATTAGAACGCACCTAGTAGTACAAGTCGGACATGGCAGCAACTAACTGAGATATACTACGTAGTATAGAGGTAGGTAGATGGATTCGTTTCGGCACTTCAGACTGTGGTGCCGATGCGATGTGTACTGATGATCTCCGAGAAGCTTTGCGTTCGCACGAGGCTCTCGAGGAAGGGCGTCTCATGCGGCGGACGGAGCGCCGTGAATTTCTTCTCGTCAAACATGATGACCGAATCGTGCGCGTCGCCGACGACCAACGACGCCGCGTTGTGACGGTCCAACAGCGACGACACCAGGTCGTGGCAGATGTGTCTTCGGCGCTGGTCCATCGTCCCCGCATCGTCGGGCGGCATGCCTCGCTCCTCCTCCTCCTCTACGGCGTCGCCTCGGAGGCCCCACGGCAGCAGCGCATCCAGCCGGCGCTTGGCCTCGTGAAAGGCATCGACGACGCGAATATGGTGGTGGGACGTGCTGCTGGAGGATTCTAGCAGACCCATGGTGCCCCACACGACTCGCCGAGTGCCCAAATACTCGACGGTCCCGCGGTCCAGGTCTACGAGGACAGTTGCCGACGCATCCGACGCGCTCGGCAGGTCGTCCCTGAACGTGGTGCCCTGGTGGACGCCCACCATGATTGGCGTCGGGCAGTGCAAGTACGACAGAAGCGACTTGGGCAGCAGCGGGACGTAGATGTGGCACCACGTGAACGGGTGGAGCAGCGACCGGATGGACTCGGCGCACGTGGTGAGCGCTGTGTAGCTATTACTGACAAAGATCACGCTGTGCTCCAAGAGAGCGTTCGCCACCACCTCCAACACGACGGACGTACTCAACCGGTGAAACAGTTGGTCTAGTGAAAAGTCGACGCGGGCGGGCGTCGGCAACTCTAGAAATGACAGACCCGTCAAGAGTCGTCGTTGACGACTTTCAACAGGGGGGGTTGAAGTAATCGCTTCGTCGGCAAGTGCCATCGATGAGGACGTGGGGGCCACGTACAGCTCTCGGGCAGCGTCTGGCAGCATGCACGAGAGTTTGGGGTGGCGGCGTGTGTGCTGAAGCATGAGATCTCGAAGCGTCTCAAGCAGAGGGTACGTGGAGAGCAGACACAACCCTTGCACGCCGTAGCGCTTTGTATCTGCTTCGTCTGTGGGGGTTGTTCCGTCGTCCGCGGAAGTCGGGAGCGGCACGTCGCTCGATGTAAAGTAGCTCACGCCGTACAGATGGTCGTGGTGGCCGTTCTGAAGCACCAGGAACGGGAACATGGTGGGCTTTGCGGATGGCTCGGGTTTCGTGAGGAGCCCGTGGGGCACCAAGAACGGCTGGATGCGCTTGGCCAGGTCCTGAATCTTGCGCTGGGCGTCGGGGGTCGTCACCGCCGTCTTATCCCGTCGTACGTACGATACTTCGAGTCCGCTGCTGCGCTCCAAGCTGGTTTTGAACAGCACGACCGCGTCTACACCGTTGGGGGTCGACTTGTGGGTCAAGTAGTCGGACAATGTATGGGCCGTGACGACGTAGTTGGGGCGGTAGTGCACTTGCAGGCCTGGGGGGAGGTTCGTACTGCGCAGGATGCTTTCAAGGTCCAGTTTCTTGGGGTTGGAAGACCGACGGCGGCGGCGGTGGTTGGGAGGAGACCGCCGATGATTGTCTTCCGAGGTGGACGACCCGTCTTTGCCGTCGTCACTCAGGTCCTCGTCTGAGCTGTCTTCGTCACTCACTTCTTCGTGGTGTACAAGGGACGACGTGGGGATGGACACGTCCGTGTCGTACTCGGAATACGACGGCGCCGCCGCTTCGTCCTCCGAATCGCTGTCGAGCAGCTTCTTGGACTTGCGGTCGTGGAGGGCGATCACGTACAGTCGGCTCTTGACGAACCGATCGTACCACGACGCCGACAAGAGGGCCACGATGTCCTTTTGCGCGGCTTTGAGCGCCGCCAGCGCAGTGCTGATGGCGGCCGGCGCCTCACGACGCGACGTGGCGACGACGGCTGCCAACGAGTCCTTGGTTGCGTCCTGGATGGCGGCGGAATCCACGGCCGCCTTGGCGACGAGGTCCGCCGTGAGGGACCAGAAGAGCGCCGGCTGCGTCACCGCACATGGCTGGAGGACGTACTCGACGTGGAGCCAAAAGTAGAGCTCAAAGTGCTGGCGCTGCTGCATGAGGAAGAGGAGAAAGTAGTGCGCGGCGCGGGGATGCGTGAGGAAGCGGTCCATCGGTACAAACGCCGCCGTCTGCTCGACCTCCTTGAGCATTTTCAGATACGCGTCGCTCTTGATGAAACGCGGCAGCTCTTCTCGTGCCAGTCGCTTGAACGCGAGCTTCTGAAGCGGCCGGAAACCGAGCCATCCGATGTCGGGCTGCTGGATGTTGGTCAGCACCAGCTGCTCCAACTCGTCCGTGAGCTCGAGGGTGTCGGAGATGCAAAACTCGGATGTCCTGGTAAAGTACTTGGTGAAGAGTTTGAGCAGCGGAGGTCGCGCGCCCACGGCCTTTTGCTGCTCCAATTCAAGCAGGAACAACAGCACTTGGTGGTAGTTTGTCTTGCCTTCCATGGTTTGCGCATCGCTGAGAAACGTGAGCAGATACGGAAGCTTCTTGGGGTCCTTTACGATCTCGGGCAGCGATGCAGGTGTGTACGAGCGTAGTCGGGTGTACGACGACGGCGACAAGTGAAACTCATCGTCGTCGGTGTCGTCGGCAGTTGCCTTGTGTTGCTTTGCCTTCAAGTACTTGCGGAAATGCTTGCTTATCGGCATGGGGTACGGTGAATTCAGTGCTTTCGTGCTCATCTTCTTGTACGTGTCTTGTATCTTGATGGCTGCATCTGTAGCCGCGGCAACCAGTTTCGGGTTGAACATCAACACGGGGGAGTGTCCCGCGGCATTAGTCGCTGTGGACGGAGAGTGCGGCCGTGACGACGGAGCAGAGTGCACCTGATCCACTGATTGTCTCTTGCTGTCGATGTCATCCCCAAACAACCAGCTATCCAACGCAATGTTGTCAGGCTTCTTGAGGAAGTTCATCCGACTCAACAGACGAACACTCGGGTGAGCTGAGTGCCCGAATTTAGTGTGCTATACACTAAATTCCGAGAAATCTTATCGTCCGGATGCCACGTGTTTGGATTGGACGCCAGTGGATTTATCCGGATTACGTGCCCACAACACGCATGATCGCCACGTCATGGCGACGGATAGTAGATTTGACGCCAGGAAACATGTATTAAAAAGGCACACTCAAGACGCATCGAGCAAGACGGGCATGGAGGGAGTTTCAACAGGCTCTTACGTCATTGTACGCAGTCGCTTTTTGTCAGCCTTGCCATGGACTCCCTTTGGGGTAGAGTTGGGACTCACGTTTTCCTTGTCGGCCTCTGAGTACAGCCGTTTTTTCTTGGACTTTCCAGTTGACGTTCGTGGCTTCTTTGTTGACCGCCCTTTGGGACTTGGCGTAGAGAATTTGGTGTCGTGCTTGTCAACGTACACCGCGAATGGGCTTGAATTCGACGAAGCATGTTTCGTTGTTGCGGTCTTTGGAGGTAATGGTGACTTGGACGGGTAATGAGACCTTACTTCATGGACGCTCGTAATATTGCTGGCCACGTTCATGTATTTTGACGATGCGCGCAAACCATAGCCTGGCGTAGGAGGGCGTCGATTCTTGAATCCTTGAGTTTGCCCTCGAACTGGAGATTCGTCGTTCGATTCGCACGAACGTATGATCGTTGCGGATCTCTTCACGTCCTATGCTGCGATCAATTTTGAGAAAAGTGCATCTTGATATACCTTTTGGAGATCGCGCTGTGGTGACGGCGTCCAGGGTACGGAAGGTGTGACGATGTTCGTTGCGACGGTAGGGCTAAACGGACTCGAAGGGTTGGTGCATTCGCGAAGCGAATGGCCGAACAAATCGGTCATTGAGATTCCTTGTCGCTGTGATAATGGCACTGTGTGAAAGTACTCCTATTTCCATTGTTGGGTGACTCCAGATTTTGTCGTGGTATCACCTCAGTTGCCTTTTCCTCCACCAATGAAGCCGCAGGTTGCATAGACATCAGAGTACATGCCGTGGAAGTGGAGTCAGCAGTGTCTTGACAAAAGCCAAGGCGACTTTCCACCTATCCATCAACAAATTAACTCGAATAAATCATGAATAGAAATCTGTTTATAAAACTGTCCAAAAGTTACCATTCCAGTCACCGAGCATTCCAGTTGATTCGTGCCTACCTTGATACATGATAACTTTGGCGGGCTGGACTCAAATGTTCCTTGTTCCATGTATAGCTCATTGCAACCGAGATCGATCTTTCGTCCAACGTTCGATACTTGTTTTGTGGTTGGCATTGTTGGACAAAGCATCCCTGCTTTACTATCGACTTCCTCACTTAGTGCTCTCGGTAATACTGCACTGTCCAAGTTGACACAAGCTGCCGAGGATGGTGGACAGGAGGTGAAATTGGTTGCGTCGTCTTGGACCACTTGTTTTTCTTCCGTCGCTTTCACACCTACCGATATGATTGATTGTTGCGTGAAGCAAATCAGAGGCCATATCAAATTTGATGTGTGATAAATCTAAAGATCAACAGCATGTCGCTACCTTTGGCATTTTCTTGGACGTTGGAACTGTCATCGACTTGTGCGCTCTTCTCAGCCGCCACACACAACTCTGTTGGTAATCTCTCCTCAAGCGGCGTCAACAAATATCCCGTGGGTAAGCCTCCAGAGTCCTTGTCGTATGGTTGTCGGAGGGCTTGGAATTCATCAACCGCCTCCAAACATGGGCTGGTCATTTCGACTGCGATTGCACGCACGTCTTCGCCCGTAGAACTGGCGTCACCCTTGCCGTTTCCCACGCTTACTCGTAATGTCAAGTTGTCGCCCATCGTGACTGCCACGGGGCTGAAGTGGCCGGTCACGAGTCTGTTTTCCACATATTCGTTTCCCACAGGCTCCCCTGGCAACGATTTTGGTAAGACAGCAAACGTTTTGCCACCACTCATTGAAGTCAGCTCGCTTGTCGCCTCTAAATCGCTTGGCGTCGAAACGACTTGTCCATTCCTCGCCGCGGAAGTCGGACTTGTAGAGGCCAATCCGTAGACAACACTGTCGGTCGGGTCATCACCCTCTGGCGGGATGCTCTGCCTTGTCTTCAAGTCTTCACTTGTGCTTGGTGCCGACACGCTTGTTGAAGGGACTTGATTAGGACCCATGTCGTCGTCGTGCGACGAGCCACATGACAGGGAACAAGATTCGACTGTCGAAACTGTGACATCAATCCCGTTTTCATTGTCAAAATTGGCCGTTGCAGGTTCCGTCTCAACGCCCGCGCTTGATTCAGTCGCAATTACTGGATCATCAGTGCCTCTGTCCTCCAATGTGCCCAATCCTTCTGTGTTGAGAACGACTCCTTCAAGCTCGGATGTGTTTGAAGCATCCGCCTTGTCCACAGCGCCGATTGCTTCAGGAGCAAGTGCTTGGTCTCCATTGTTCTGGTAGATGGGCATGCCAAATTCGTCATTCGCCATGGCAGCACTTCGGCAAGTAGGCACAACTTTGTCGGAGGTCTTGACACAGTGCTCGATTGTTGCAACTTTGGGGCCAATCACGGCGTCATCGTTGGGAGTTCCAGCAACGTGGTACTTCGTCACTGACCCGATTGAGTCAGACGTCAATTCGAGCTTTTCGGTGCTTTGGTGCAATCGTGTATCGAAGGTTTCAGTGCTCATGCACTTGCCAATGTTTGGACACACGGCCGAGATCGTGGCAAAAATATTCGACATTCCGGGGGCGAGGGCCTTTGCGTTCTCCGAAGCGTTGAGACCAGGCTCCTCCATGGTGCCGCTTGCGTCGGGGATTATTCCTTGGTCTCCACCTCCTCGGTTCATCGATGCGTCTAATGCACACTTCTTCATGTTGTCATTTGGAGCAGTGGCCAAGTCTTCATCTGAGCTCTTCACACAAAGCTCAATGGTCGCAACTGCAGCAGCAACATTGCCTTGGACATCGGCGTCGCCAACAGAGTGTCCCTTCTCCACGCCACCACTTGTACCGGTTGGTAATCCTTGAACTTCAGTGCGTTGGTCCATGGGCGGGTCAAGGACTGTATGCTCCACGTCTGGGCAGATGGCCAAGTCTTCGCGCGACGCTTGCCCTGGCAGCTCAACTCTCGCGACTGAGATGGCAATAACTTCTTCATCATCGGGGATTTTGGCAAGATGTCCTTTCTTCAAGTTACAGCTTGTGTCAGACTCCGAACCTTCGTCGCCATGCATTTCATCTCGGGATCCGTTGTCGTGTGTGCTTGCAACCGGCACGCTAACCTCATCTTGATTGCCGGCGACGGACGCGGTCAATCCCGCGCTGGTGCTGCTTGTTGCGATGGACATGGGGCCAAACAATCAAATTCGAAACTGATGCAGGTTCTAAACGCGCGAAAGTCCAACAAATTAACTTCGTTTCAGTATGTATCTTCAGTGAACACCATCCGGATAAATTTGTAATTTTGATCACATGCGGAATTACTGTAAAGAATTTATCGCGCGCGAATGTACTGAAAAATCATGACGTTTCGTGTTCACTGAGACGCTACCTGCGGCGCCGTGGCGAACCTCTATTCTATGCACATGCAGGACCACAGCATTATATCGTTCGAGATAGCTTGTGATGCTTGAAGCGCTCCAAGTTGGTGTGGAACATCCATATCGCATCTTCCCACAACCCGCTGCTGTTCTCGGACCGACCTCGAGCAACGGGAATCGGAGGGGCCAGCTGGGGGGTGTCGAATTCAATGTCCTCCGACGTGGCTTGCGTTTCTTCCAATGAGCGCATGATTCTCATGTTGGACCTGGTCGCCGGGCCGAACGACTGCACATGAGTCAGGTCCACACACTTGCCTTCGGGTTCGTCGTCGGGGTAGTCGACCGACGAGATATGCCGTTCAATTTGAGCTCGAAGGACTCCAAGTGACGACGTCGAGGGCTTGGATACCGAGATGAGGACGCAAGGGATGCACAGCGGCACCACCTTTCTTCCGTGGACAAGGCCAACCGACGAGCAGTCGACGCACACCACTTCGTCGCACCCCGCGCACCTCTTGGAGCGTTCAAACACGCCAAACACCTTGCGACAGCAAGGACATTGCTTGTGCGGCTGGACCGGATACAACAACGCTGCATCTTGGATCCGAACTTGGCGAATGTACATTTCCAACGACTTGATTGTGGCCACTTGCTTCTTCAGGTAGGGGTGGGCGAGGCAGACGGGAAACCGTCCGCAAAAGTCCACATGCAGCGACAGCACCACATTCACAAGTCCAGGATGGATTTCCGTGAAGACGTAGCCCGAGTGCTGGATGGACGCGCGCACGTAGCGATGGGACACCTCGAGGTTGGGGCATTCCGGGATGTCCACAGACTGAAAGTGGCATGCGTAGCCTCGTTTTCCATCGCGAGAAAACACATTCCGAGTCTACAACACGAGATGAGATGACGACGATGTGGACAGGAACGGGTGGTGCGTACGTCCAAGATGCAAGCATCGCGGTCTCGCGTGAGTGGCGGGGTGTCCAATCGCATCCACTGAATCGCAATGTGCTGATGGTTGGACTTGGAGCCCAAGTACCCGACGCACGCAGATTCCTTCGCGTCGAATGGCTGAAACGGTTGGAAACGCTTGAAAATGTGCACGATTTCGTCGATAGTTCCCGCCAACTGCACCGAGCTGGCCAATGCATGCGGTGCTTCGTTGCGAACAAGCAGTGGAACTTGGTGGGAGCATCCATTCAAGGTCCATCCCCCGCTTGTGAGGTTGCATCCGTCGATGAATTCGTTCAAAGAGGACGTCGCGAGCTGCTGCATGTGGGTTTCTTGCGTGGCTGTCCATTTGGGGCGGCTGAACGACGTGGGAGTACCTGTAACTCCCATATCGTGGATGTGAAAATGAACAATGTCCACTCTTATAATGAATAGATCGTACCAGTACATACATCTACGCCACTCTTACGCCTGACGAAACAATAAGACGAGACACACAGGACCAACGGCCATCAAGATCCTATTGCAGGAGGACGGTTTACGTTCGTCAGAGTGCCACACCCATAGTCAGGATGACTAAATACATCGGGTGTAACATTACCTCGATGCTCTATGGTGCCTTGTGTCCCGCTGCACACGGTAGCTGACCATGATGTCGTCCAGGTCGTAACCTTGGCTCTCTTTTGCAAAGACGCTAACTATCAAAAAGGTACGTTATGTCAGATGCTAAATACACATTATAGTAGCATATACAATATAGTATATACGTAACGGATAGGAATTGTTTAAAGTCCATGACTTGGTCTTACAAAGTTGAAGATTATTTTATAATATTCCGTTCGAATGGAAATCGAGGTTTCGGGTACAATATGCAGGTTTACTCCTTGAAGCAAAAGATCCACAATCGTTGCCCCTTGGCGTCATGACGAACCTGCATAGCAAACCCTTACGTTTGCACCGTCTACAGTCTGCACGAAAGAGGGTTCATTGCGGAATCTTGAGCTAATTGATTGCTTACAGCTAGGCCACGAGATGGCCAGGAAGGGAACTGGAGTGCATCCAGACACCCAGGTCAATTTGACGAGTTATGAGTGAGCATCATTTACAAGTACCAAGTGTTCACTGCGCTACACGGGGTGGACTTGGCACACACACAGCACGGGGGTGGAAGTGTGTGGTGACGACCGCCAACAGGATTCGTGTGACTGCCTTTGGTGGAAGGTTGGTCAGCAAATATAGATATATAACGTTAATACATGATATAGATAAAATAAATAGATACTGGATTAATAAATGCAAAAATTGCAAAAAATAATTTGTTTGCCGGATGTTCAGGGTATCCGGATTTTTGGCGGGAGATTGCTTTCATCGGCGCGAGGACTGCTTCGACGATGAACGCGCCTCCTCGTAACAACTACACATCTGCGTTCAACCGTCAGCCAGCTTCCCAGGCCAGCTCCATAGGCGGCAGCGGTGGCGCACCGCAAGCTCCGGCAATCACAGGATACCCTAACTACAACGACGAACGAGGTACAGTTGATCCTATGGCTACAACGAAGAACTCAATTGATTGCAGACAAGTGCCTCAACTTTTTGCGCAACTTTGTATGCTCACTTTCCAACTCGCGCAAGTATGCTGACGTTCTGGTGAGTGACGGACGTCGTGGTCTCATGGAAGTGAGGGTGTCATGAACAATCGAATGTAGCAAGAGATTGCCGACCGTCAACGGACCACGATTGCGATTTCTCTGGACGATGTCTTGCAGGTACAACACCTCCATCGTCACCGCGCTGCCAATCACTTTATCGCACTGCTCGACTGTTCGTAGTTTGAAAACGACGAAGGGTTTGTGCGCAACATCATGCGAAACACCCGTCGGTACGTGACGCTGTTCTCGGACGCGGTGGACGAAATCCTGCCGCCGCCGTCGCGGGATATTTCCCAGGCCCACGACGTGCTCGACGTGTTGCGCTTGCATCGTGTCCAGGAAGCCACAACCGACCCAGACCACCCCGTGGACATTCGCACGATCTTTCCCCCCGCGCTCATGCGACGCTTTGAACTCCAGTGCGTCGACCATACACAAATCTCCATCTCTATTCATCAACGTCTGTCTCCCATTTGTTCATTAGGTTGATTCCTGGAGTCAAGACCAAACCAGTACCCATCCGCGACGTCAAGGCGTCCAAGGTCGGCAGCCTCGTGCGCATCAAGGGCATGGTCACGCGCGTGTCCAACGTCAAGCCGCTCGTGGTCGTGTCCACATACACATGCGAGTCGTGCTCGTTTGAAGTGTATCAAGAGGTGAAATCGCGCAATTTCAACCCGTTGCTGCAATGTCCCAGTGAAAAATGCACGACCAACCGCACGAACGGCCGGTTGTTGATGCAAACCAAAGCATCCAAGTTTCAAAAGTTTCAAGAAGTCAAGTTCCAGGTATTGTGCTTTCATTTACCCCAAATGTGGTTGTGACTTTTGCCAAATCTATCGATTGGTTGTCCTGAGTATCACACTAGTCACACACGAATTCGGTGTTCCCTTGGTTGAAGAGTGAACTTGATTGGCTAGTTGATTCGTGGTTTGGGTTTTGATTGGTCGATATATCGATATTGTCTGTCGAGTTGGTTATTCTGCTCATTCGATTGTGAGAACCAATTTCGAATCGACGTGACAGTACAATATCGTGTATATATATATATATATATATATTGTGCTTTCGAGTGAAATTTCGTGTTGTGGTTTCTCGTTGGAATTTAAATCGATTTGATTGGCTACTTCAGTTGAGCTCAAAATTATTAGCCAATCAAAACCTTCTCAATGAAATTCAACCAATCAGATCGATTGTGGATCGGTTTAGTCGGCGCGATTCGATTGCACCCCCTCCCCAAATTTGTACTATCAAATCGACAATATATATATATATATATACATGTCTCACTCTTTCTATCAACAATCCTAACCACAACTACATGATCATAGTTATACGCATCAGTCACCATCACGTAACGAATATCCTCATGGGGGGGGCGTCTTGTAGGAACTGCCAGACCAAGTGCCCATGGGCCACATACCTCGGACATTGTCCGTGTACTTGCGCGGCGAACTCACGCGGACATGCGAACCTGGCGCGCTCGTGACAATCTGCGGCATCTTCCTGCCGCTGCCGTACAGCCCCATGCGTCAAATGCAAGTGGGGCTCATCACGGAAACGTACTTGGAGGCCACGCACGTGATCAACCACAAGAAGCGGTACAGCGCCATGGACGCATCCGAAGAAATGGAGCACGAGATCCAGCGGCTTCAAGACTCGCCCAACCTGTACTCGATGCTCGCGCAGTCGATCGCTCCGGAAATCTATGGCCACGAAGACATCAAGAAGGCGCTGTTGCTGCTCATGATTGGCGGCGTGACCAAACGCATGGATGAAGGCATGAAGATCCGGGGGGACATCAACGTGCTGCTCATGGGCGACCCCGGCGTGGCCAAGAGTCAGCTGCTCAAACACATTGCCACGATCAGTCCGCGTGGGATTTACACCACGGGCAAAGGCAGCAGCGGCGTCGGGCTCACGGCGGCCGTCGTGCGCGACCAGATGACCAAGGAAATGACGCTTGAAGGCGGCGCGCTCGTACTCGCCGACATGGGAATTTGCTGCATCGACGAATTCGACAAGATGGAGGAAGGTGACCGCACCGCCATTCACGAAGTACGTGTGAATATGTCACCATGCTTGGGAAAGATATAGATCTGTTGCTGGCGTCGTTTTTCAAATGTCCTCACCAGGACTACTGTATACCCATCGTGATGATATTATCTACCCAAAACGTGGTTGACTTTTTGTGCGGATTCTTTGCCAACTCTATCGATGATCGATTGTTTGTCCGGACTTTTGTATGTAACGATCATATACAGGTTCACACTAATTTCATTCACACACTATTTTGATGTTGCATTGGTCGAAGAGTGGATTTGATTGGGTACTTGAATAGTGTTCTGGTTTTTGATTGGTCGATCGATTGTGTCTGCCGATTTGGTGCTGCTTATTCGATTGAGCACCCCCAGTTCAATTTCGAATATAATATATATATATATATATATGTGTGTGTGAGTAGGTCATGGAGCAGCAGACGGTGAGCATTGCCAAGGCGGGCATCACCACAACGTTGAACGCGCGGTCGTCGGTGTTGGCGGCGGCGAACCCCATCTACGGACGATACAACAAGAAGCTCACGGCATCTCAGAACATCAACCTCCCCAATGCGCTCCTGTCGCGGTTCGACTTGCTGTTTTTGATCTTGGACATTGCCCAGTACGACAAGGACGAAGCTCTGGCCCGCCACGTCACACACGTGCATCGCTACGGGTTCGTACGACCCACGGGATTTCATGATATATATATCATTTTGTTTCGAGTAGCAAGAATCCCGACATGGCATTTGAGCCAGTGCGGGCCGACGTGTTGCGGTACTTTGTCGCAATCGCCAAGCAATACGTCCCCAGCATCCCCGAGTCACTTTGCAGTTATGTCGTCGAAGCGTATGTGATGCTGCGCGCCGGCCAAGACGCGACCAACGACGCCCAGACCGCCATGACGGCGCGCCAGCTGCTCAGCATCTTACGGCTGTCGCAGGCACTGGCTCGCCTTCGCTTCTCCAACACGGTACCTCGTAGTGATTCCATCGACATGATCATGTGTAACGACATGCATAGGTGATGACAGAGGACGTGGACGAAGCCATTCGGTTGGTGTACGTATCCAAGTCGTCTTTGCACGAAGAAGACCAGAGCGGGTCGTCGCGCCACAAGGTACTACTACTACTAGTACTACTACTACTAGTCCCACCCACCATTTGTGTAGCCGTCGGCGGATGCCAACTCCAAGATCTACCGCGTCATTCTCGACTACACGCGGGACCGAAATGAAACGAGCGTCAGTTACAGCGACATTGAACCCCTGGTGCTTCGAAAAGGGTACACTCAGGTGCAGCTGAAGCAGTGCATTGAGCAGTACGAAGCGCTGCAGGTGCTCCAGTGGAGCGAGAACAAGACGACGTTGCACTTTGTCATGTAAATGATCAAAACGTAGATTGCGGGCAGTTTGAATTGGTTTTACAATGCTAATGCATCCATAACTTTAATCGGAACGCATCCACGCCATTCAGATAGTACTTGAGCAGTCGTTCGTCCTTAACAAACCCAAGGTTTTGGTACAGTCGAATTGCAGCCACGTTGGTGATCTCGGTCTCGAGCACGACTTCGTCGCATTCGAGTTGGATCATCTGGTCGATGGCTTTCTTCACGAGACTCGACCCGATGCCATGCTTTCGGAACGACTTGTCCACGGCCAGCATGGCAATGTAGCCCTTGAGCACCCCCGGACTCTTTTCCAACCGGCACACGATCGCCCCCACGACGGTGCCGTCGCCGCCTCGGGCCAAGATGCACAGTTCCGGCCAGCTATAGAGGAAGTACCGGTATGTGTACACAGAGTACGGCTCCGACAGGTCCTTTTCAAACAGGGCCATCAAGTCGCCTAGCTCCTTCTCGGACTCATACTGTGCGTACTGGATGCTCATCGCGCCGCTCGTTGCCGCCACCACTTGACTGACAAATCAACGATTTATCCGGACGATCTGTATCCGGAACTTGAATCTCCCGAATACCGTTTCTTAACAGTTACAGACGGTTACACAGAGCCCTCATTTGGCCACGGTATACCGTCCATCCGGTGAGCATCATGCCTCGGGATTTGATTCTCCTCGCCCCAAGCGAAGTCATCGGTATGAGATTTCACCCATCTACCGACAACGTTCGTACATCTACAGTACAGTACGATCACCGACTCCTCCAATCCACAAGACTTACAGTTAACTCCCCAGTACAGTCACATCACATTGTACGCTCATACTGTCCAATCATTTGCTGGCTTTCTGTAACGTTATGCTGTGGCTACGATTGTGGCCAGCGTGGTGTAGTCGTGTACCTGCACAATTCCAGTATGGCGCCAACAATTTACAATAGTGTCTTGCTTTCAACAGGTCGGAACATTGGTTTTCGTGGGGATGTTTGCAACTTCCTTTTGGAACAGGATGCTGGGCCTCGTTAAACGCGTTCGTTATGCATTGGTCATAGAGTACGCACTGCCGCTCATATATGGCGCCGGGTCACTGCACAATGCCGCGCAGACGTCCATGAAAATGGACTGGAGTCTCGCCAAGGATCTTAAACACTTCGTTCCATCACATCGCTGCTTTGATCGACAGCCATCTACCGTACGCCAACTTTTACCCTGCAGGACGTGTTGGTGCAATGCGATGAGCTCCACGTGGTGCCGTTTGGAGCCGTCAACACAACGCTGCCTACGACGCTGCTAGGACCATTCAGTTCGATTGACATGCGCAGCACGTCCCTGCGTCCCCGACATCCCTCCATGAGTTATTTTCTACCGCAAATCTGCCGCCATTCCCATATCGTATTCAACAATGTCCATCCAATGGGTACCGTGTCCATTGGCGCGGCTAGGGCACGTCCAACACTTCGGTATTATGATTGCCACAGTGGACGCAAGCTGGGTGCTTCAGCGCGCCAGAGATGCCCTCCATGGGTCACTGAGTTTGATGGCTGCAATGGTGACTAAAACCATAGGACCACGATGCCCAGTAGTGCAGCAGCGCGGTGAGATGCCAGAGTGAAACGCGATCGCTCGGTTGATGCACACTGTTCTCGATCTGGCCCAGTCGTTCAGGCCACCACAAATCATGACCTCCCTGGCCACGCCAGCGCAGGTGGACATCTCGGCCTTGGATGTGTATCCCTCCTTCAATTCCGACTCGACGGCACAGCTCTGCTGCACGACCTATTTTCATACATTGTAACTGTAGCGTAGGTTTGTGGTGGACATACCCCCTCGTGTGGCCGTCCCTGAGACCCAACCAATGCACAGCAGCGCATCCGAAATTGGTTTCCATTGCTGGGCAGTGCCACCACAGTGTCTACTAGTAACATGGTGAGATGCTACCCCGACAATGAGAAATAACTCGTCGATATTTGTTGAATGCCGAAATCGACGAAGCAATAAGACTCAATTATGCGTACTAGATCGGTGCAGCGTGATTGACAAGCCGCTATAAACTGCAGCAGGCGACTCACAACTCTCAAGCGTCCAACCATGTATAGCGGTAGATGGTTAACTCTAGAAAACAACCCGAACACAGACACGAATGTATGCTATGTAAGTACATGAGAAGATTCGTATGTAATCCAGACACCTAATCGCTACATGTATTGTCGATCATTTCTCCTTCTATAGCAAGTACTGTAAGCACTTTGGGTAGTAAACTCGTCATGAATCAAGCGACTGTTGGCCTATCTGATCATCTGTCGATGTTGTCGGCATACGCAAGAGCATCGTTCAACGTGAACAAGTCGATACAGTTTCGACGTTATCCTTTCTTGCCGTGTTGGTCGTGGTCTTCAATGCCCAACTCGGACTTGAATTCTTTCTCCATCTTTCGGAACAAGTCATCATCGGCGTCATTGGTACCACTGGTTGGCTTTGTACCCGTGGATGCCGTGGACGGTACGGCAGCCGGGGCCGCTTGGTTCAACGAAGCGTTGGCATTTCGGGACGCCATGTCAGCGTACTCGAGGACGGCTTTGACGCGGACAATTTCCCGTTTGAAGTACGTTTCAATGACCCCCCGCTCCCCTGCGGACCCCCTCGACAGCGTCCGGGGGACTTCAAGGATGTGCAAATTGCCGTTCACGTCGCCGACCGCCAGCAGCTGCTGCTTGGGGGCTTGCTGGGGCGGCGCGGCGCCTTTGTTAGCAGCATTATTAGCAGCGTTATTATTGACATTATTGGTTGCCGCGTTGGGAGCTACAATCGCGCTGGCTGGCGCGGCGGAGCGGAACTCGAGCGTTGTCAAGGAGCACGCGGCGATGCTGGACGAGAACGACGCCCGATGGGACTGATCCAAGAGGTCCCACACTTCCAGTACCCCGTCCGCCTTGCCAATGTATAGGACGCCAGGCCTCGTGGGGGAAAAGCACCCGCACGTGAGGGGGGCGAGTGAAAACGGCGAGATGAAGATGGGCGTGTTGGCCGAGCCAGAACTGGCCGGCGCGACGTTCCAAATGTGAAAGTTCGATTCGCTCACGGTGAGGATGATGTGTGGGAAGAACAGCGACCGGCTGAGGCTCACGGTCGTGCGAAAGTGGTCGTGGCATGACCATTGGACGTACTCGACGCTCTCTTCGCCATTGTTGTTGTTGTTACTTGGGGCCGAGTCATCGTCCTTGGACGCGTGGGGCCGCCAGTCCGCCAAGAGGAGTTCGCCTTCCTCCGTGCCGCAGAAGAATCGCGACGACGGCTGATCGTTGCTCATACGCTCCATGGCAATGCACTTGAGGCCCAATTCTCCGGCTCCGTCGACCTTGGTCAGTGTGATCGCGTACAGCGGCGTGAACAGCACTTCGGCCGGGGCAGTGTCTTTTCCATCTTGCGCCACCATATTCACATAAGTCAAATGTAGCGGTAGATTGCATTCGAATTAATTGTACATACCTTTGGCCGCTTTTTGCTGCGACTTGTCTTGCTTGATGCGGCCGTGGTTGAGCATGCGGTACTTGGGATCTTTGAACCGAAGGTCCCAAAAGCATACTTGACCGTCGCCGGCGATCGTGACGAATTGGTGGGTTAGAGGGTCCTGGGTCGCACTGAGGTGGCCTCGGTTGTTGATTTCCAAGCCGGGGGGGAGCCACTGCAAGTCGGCCACGGGGCGTCGGTGGCTCAAGTCAATATACGACACGTACATGGGTTTCACAGGCGGCATCGTTTTGTGCGCCTCGTCCGCCTTGGAGGCGTCTTGCGTGGATGTGCCTGGGGTTTTGGCCTTCTTTTTCGAGATTTGCCCTTCGGCTTTTGAGATGTCCCAGACACACACTTGCCCGTTGAAGAGCCCCGCGACGACGATACCCGGCTGCGTCGGGTTGAACCGCACGGCCATCACGTCCTGCGGTGCTTCCATCATGAGCTGAGGATGGATCAGGTCGGCAAAGTTCCACAGCAAAATGTACGACCCGTCCACCTACACCAAAGTTGCTTGGTTCATTCGAAATCAAAACATGGCACGATATAGTGTAAGTCGAAATCAGGGGAGGTGTACCTTGTCGGTGGCGTCGGCCCGCTTGGAAAAGGACGAGTTGGTGGCGGCCGCCACGGCGACCACGCCCGACTTTTTCGGGTGCCAGTCGATGGATGGCAGCGTTTTGTTCTTCGAATAGACGAGGTCCGTGAACGTCCGCAGCTCTTTGATATTGTTGTCCGTCTTGTGTTGCCCCGTGGCCATCTCTTCTTCGGCGAGGATGGCCAGCGGGTCCATGAAAATGTCGAGCGTTTCGTTCTGCTGGAGCGCTTCTTCCATGCGCGGCAACACCGTGGCGAGGAACGTTTGCATGCGGTTCGATTGCATCTCTCGGTCTCGCAAGTCGGACGGAAATTTAATCGGCTCGTACTGGAGCGCCGAGTTGACTGCGCGAAACCATGACGTCTGGGTCGTGTTGTCGATGAGGTCGGGGATGCCCTGCAACCCAACGTCCTGCTCCATTCTCGTGAGATCGTAGTTGGGGTCTTTGTGTTGGCGACACTCGACAAAGCATTGGTCGGCATCGCGGTCGCTGAACTTGTAGTCGGCGTTGAACTCTTCTGCCCGACGCGTCACGGAGATGGAGATGACGGCGCGCGTGGCGTGGATGCTCAGGAGTCGAACTTGTTCGTGCGAGTCGTCGGCGGACGCTGACTCCCATGGCCGAGACACGATGGGTTTGTCTTCGTACACGAGGGTGAGGAGTTCGTCTTCCTCATTGACTTGGTTCTTGCTGTCGGCCTCGGCGACCTCCAACGCGGCTTGGCGCTGCGCGATCAGTGCCATTTGGCCGTCATATCCGACTTGCCGGACACACAGCAGCCAGTTCTCCCCGTACACTTCGTCTCGATCTGCGACCAAAAGCAGCTGGGGGATCTCTAGTTTGGCCACTTCTGCCCGGTGTTCGTGGAATGGGCACATGAAGCCGACTTTGGCAATCTCATCGAGGATCGTTTGGCGATCAAACACCTTGAAATCGATCGTCTCCTTCAACCCCGGTCCTGTCTTCAAGCCGAGCGTGTCCATCTCTCGCATCGACACCATCAAAGGCTTCGTCCCCGGCGGCGGCGCTTGCTTCTCTACCATCGACGCCTGACGATTGCACGCGTGCTTCGAATAATTTGTTTTGCGGTCGCGACTTTTCAAGATCGCGACACATCCGGATAATGTGGACCAATCAAGGAATATTCGAATACTAGTACCTGGTAATAAAAAATCTCGAGGACATTCCTCTTCGTCGTGCTTTCCAATGCCTTTGAAGGTTCCGTTCGATTTACTACTCAAGCGCGTGCTCTTTGGACCGATGAATATGTGCCGCATGTGAAGGCCTCATGGTAGCTATGCTGGAGTACTGTACTGGATGCAAGCAATACTATGGGACACGATCATCCATGACAATCGCATGGAAACTCGATCGAGCCACAAGAATCTTCCATGGACGAAGCACCCATCCTCGAGAGTGGGATTATGACGTTATGTTGCTGACGTAACGTTTTGCACCAACGACAGCCCTCAAGTGTCCTCTCCTGCAAGCCACTCAAATTCTGCCTCCTAGCCTTCCTTCCTCGTCCTCTACGGCTCCTAATCCTTGTGCATACACGCTTGTCGGTCGGTCGCTCGCCAATCGATTTAATATCACAAACACTTTTCATGTTTCATCTGGCCTAATCTAAGCCTCGTGGGGGTTTCGGAAGTGCTTGCCCGCGTACACGGCGCTGCGACCGAGCATTTCTTCGATGCGGAGCAGTTGGTTGTACTTGGCCAGTCGCTCCGAACGGCACGGCGCGCCGGTCTTGATCTGACCGGTGCTGAGCCCGACTGCCAAGTCGGCAATGTACGAGTCTTCGGTTTCCCCGCTGCGGTGGCTAGTCATGACGCCCCAGCCCGCGGCCTTGGCGTCCTTGACGGCTTGGATGCTTTCGCTCACGCTTCCGATCTGGTTGACCTTGAGCAGCAGCGCATTGCACGCCTTGATGCCGACCGCCTTGGCGATGCGGGTCGGGTTCGTGCAGAGCAGGTCGTCGCCGACGACTTGGACGTCCGTGCCAATCGCGGCCGTGAACGCCGAGTAGTGCTCCCAGTCGTCTTGGTCGAACGGGTCTTCGATGGAAATGATGGGGAACTCCTTGGCCAGGTCCTTGTACAATTGACCCAACTGCTCGCCCGTCAACGGCGCTTCCTTGCTGCCGGGGTTCTTGAAGTTCAAGTCGTAGTGCTTGCTTTCCGTGTAAAATTCAGACGACGCCACGTCCATGCCGATGCCGATTTTGCCAGTGTACCCCGCCTTTTCAATCGCCAGCATGAGCAATTCGACCCCTTCGTGGTTGCTTTGGATGTTGGGGGCGAACCCGCCTTCATCGCCGACGTTTGTCGCATCTTGGCCGTACTTCTTCTTGATCACACCCTTCAGGTGGTGGTACACTTCACATCCCATGACCATGGCTTCCGAGAACGATTCCGCACCCGTGGGGAGAATCATAAACTCTTGAAACGCCAATTGGTTGCCGGCATGCGACCCACCGTTGATCACGTTGAACGAGGGCACGGGGAGCACGAGCTTGTCGTTGCCAGACAAGTCGGCAAAATGCTGGAACAGCGGGATGCTCTTGGCACGCGCACCGGCCTTGGCGACGGCCAACGACACCCCCAGGATGGCATTCGCGCCCAAGTTGCCCTTGTTGTCCGTGCCGTCTAATTGCTTCATCAAGAGGTCGATTTCCGATTGGTTCGTCGGGTCCATCCCTTCCAACTTGGGGCCAATGATGTTCTTCACGTTGTTCACGGCTTGGATCACACCCTTGCCCAAGTAACGCTTGCCACCATCGCGCAACTCCACGGCTTCGTGGATGCCCGTGGACGCTCCTGACGGGACAGACGCGCGGAACAGACCTTGCTCGGTCGTCAAGTCAACTTCCACAGTGGGGTTGCCGCGACTGTCAATGATTTCACGCGCATGAACCTTCTTGATCGTGCTGGCGAAGCGAGCTTGGGTGTGGCGAAGAGCCTTCGTGACGGCACGTTGTTGGCTGAGCATAATGCTTCTGAAAGGGTTGCTGTGGGGCTCGGCGAAAATGCAAAAGTGAGTGAGGAAGCTTCCACATCGATCCCAGTATCCGGAAACGTATCCTGTATAAAGCATGTTGATTGGGCGTATTTTAGCCAATCAAATGAAACGATGTTGATACAGGGAAGTTATCGACAGAGGCGACTTGCTTGCACCCAGAATACAATCCACGTTCCCAGAGCGATGACTTTAATGACAATCTACACGTAGCACCTAGCAATCTCGGAGCAACCGGTATTCAGGTGGTGCTTTAGGCTCCACATCACCATAGTCGACAGCGAGGACACCAAAGAAGATTACTACGTAGTACACATATATTAACTGTCCCGTACAAGGATAAACCAATGCTTGCTTTTTCGATTTTACAGTTAATATGACTTTGTAAACTTGGGTTTGTTGAACTGGGGGCTTTCACACGTTAATAATACTGGTAAGCTCGATTGCGCAGTCCCGAAAAGAAGTCAATTTATGGCCAATGAAACAGCGTATCTCATGTCAAGGTCATTATACCACGTCATCCGGATAAATCCTGCCGTAACGTTGAAGTGATTGTCTTCGCGTTTGATTGGTCATTTTTCCAGACGCACTTACTTGAGCACGTCCTCGCGATTGGGCAATTCACATCAAACCATCGATCTTTTGGCGGAAGGTCACAGGAAGATGACGGAATGGTGGACCGACCGCGACGAAGCCCTGCTACGGCAGTGCGTATTTGAGAGCGCTTATGACTTTGATGTGGCAGCCATTACGTTCCTTCAACGGCTACCAAAGCAGCGCAAGCTCCTTCTGGGCGCGAATGCTATCACACCACAGGTGTGTGAACGCAAGTACATGGAAATCTGTCGGCTCGAAGATGGCGAATACGACGAGGAAAATGGTGCTGATCAGGATGTGGAAACGGAATCTATTGGTGGCTTGATGCGCATGTCAAGCAGCAACGACATCCATGTTCTTACTACGTCAGACGACTTGCCTGTACTGGAGCTACCATTGTCTGACTTCGATGTCGACCTGTTGCTCCAAGATATCCCATCGGCAACTGTTCCACGGGACAGCGAAATGCAATGGGTGTTGTCCTATCTTGAAGATCCTACGAATGCCGTGGACGAAGAAGTGGACGGCGGCGGAAACATCAGCTTAAGCGTGTTTTCAGGGTCGGAGGCGGAATGTCTCTCGCAATTGGATTTGACATTCCAAGCCAGTCGTGATCGCAGTTATCGTAACCGTAGCGTCGGCAACTTGTTGGCGCCCTGCATTTTGTCGCTTGCCAAGGAAGACGAGGGTGATGTGCGCTCCCCAACATCGGTCGCGGGGGGCGACGTGAAGAATCGAACGCTGTTGGCGTCGTCTACACCGTCGTGTGAACCAAACCATTCTACCACTCCAGCTGTAGAAAGTCGTAGCTTTCCGCCTCCTACTCCAGTATCATTCCCACCAAGCCAAACGCAGGGATATTCTACTAAGGACGGCTCGCCTCATCTATTGTTGCCACCCCCTCAACCTTCCGTGGATGAGGCTGATATCGAAAGCTGCGACGATGTCGGCAGTGACAGCGACTCGTCGTCGGACATTGAAGATTGGAACACAGCGCGTCGGCAGCTCAAAGCTCGCACGATCGAACTCGCCCCATCTCGATCACCCCCGCCACCACAAGAAACCTCCTCGTCACTCCAGTTAGACAATGAGCCAGATGACGATACCAACGACGGCAACACCGTCGAAGATGCGTCTGAAGCCCTGGAACGACAACTCATGAAGATGTGGAAGCGGGATGTGGAGTTGCAAGAGCAAGAGCTGCTCAAGGACCAACCACTTGACGCCGTTATAGAAAAAGCGATACTCGTCCGTGCCGAAGTCGAGTCGTTGCTGCTCGTACAGACCACCACTCCCCCCGTCCGCGACGGCCATTCTCCAACGGCGCGTACAGATCTCGATCGACGACCTTTCAGTGGCTACAACAATCCATACGCACTCAACGAACGCGATGTACACGACCAACTATCGGAAACCCAAGTCGAAGGGGTACCCCCACTTCGTTCCCCCCAGGCCTTGCTTGATCATGTGGGGGCACAATCGGTTGCTGCAACTTCACGCGTTCGAACGAGCCCCCCCCCAGATTATTCGCATGATCAAGTGCCATCAATTAGTCGGCCTATTCCAGTGAATCTTCCGTCCGTGGAAGCCGATATAATCAAGGGGATGGTGGAGAAGGGGGTGATGAACACAGTGGACGCCCTCTCCGAGCCGTTGTATCATCGCCAGCTGTCCCATACATCTTTTGTGCCGACACTACCAAGAGAATACTGGCGTCGCTTGTTCTCATCCAATTGCAGCAGTGACAACGACGAACGCCCCGACGACAACGACACGTTCTTATCCGACACGCACGTTGTCGCAGTTCACGGGGTCGACTCAACGGACGCCGTATTTGCCACGATCGTCCAGCTCTTTTGTCAACTCCAACACGAAACGTCCCCTTGCTGCACGCTGTTGGGGCTGCAATACACGGTGACATGGCCAGGAAGTGTGACGTCGTTGCAGCCGCCCCCTCAATCGCACACCGGTGCCGTTCCGGTGCTGTACATTGCGCTGCACTGCGCGTCGACGTACATTGACGCGATCCTGCTTTCCCCCGTACGTTGTATCGCTGGAACCACCTTGTGTCTCATTGTTGTGAGTAGATGGCGCCGTTTATGCCTGGGAACACCAACACCATGGGCGATTACGTAGTTTCCGTGCCTTCTGTGTTGGCGTCGCCCCCACCACAATCGTCAGCAGCAGCTATACATCCCCCCCTTCACCCCATCCACCTGTTTACCCGGTTTCCCACGTTTAAAGTGTTTCACCAACACCTCCCCCCCCACCCCCCCCACCACCATTACCATGCCGACACCACCGTGGTGGTCCTTCGGGACCCGGCAGCCCTTGTCCTTGACGTGCTCCACCGTACCCGCTCCCGCCTCGACCTCGTTGGCCTCAAACTTGTCTTCGACGCGTCGTTCGAACCGCATGTTGTCGTGTCCCCTCAAGTCGCCACCGCAGCGTGCCACGTCATCTTGGCCCTCCGGGGCGTTGATGCCACCACGGTGGTCCGGGACCTTCTTCACGACCTTCCCAAAACCCAAGTGTATCTCCCCCACGGCGCCCTCCAAGCCCACCGCGACGTCGTCCATTGGTTTGGGGGCCGCATCCCACTCCCTAATGCTGACAGCAGTTCGTCGTCGGCGCAACTTCCCCGCGCTCGCCCCGTGTACGGAATCGTCGTCAAGCCGGATCAAGTGGTGGCAGTGGATGTATCCATGACAGCGCCTGGCCACCTGGGCCGAGTGCTCACAGCTGTGGCCACAACAGGCTACGATATTGTGGGACTGGTTCAAGTTCACGATGAAGAGGAGCGCCACCCCTGTTGCCGCGTTAAACTTGCACTGGTCAAGGTATGTTGCTATGTGTTGATATGTAGGCTTGAAGACTTGTCGATTGACATGGATAACGGTTGATCTAGGAGAATGGTGCCAATGAGTTCCGTCTTGCCCACTTGCAAACGACGCTAGCCGACGTCGATGGGGATGTGAAGGCCACCATGATACCCTATTTGCCCCACACGTTTACCTCCAAGATTGGTATGGGTCAGCCGTCGCAAGCTACGCTGACACCGGAGCGTCCACTTGCACCAGTATACGTCGACTTTGATCGAGAACAAACCCTCTTGGCTGTCCTCTTTCCTGTACGTGCTGCTATTATATGAATTGGACGTCAGTTTCATTCTAATCAGAAACTCAATAGGAAGTAACTCAGCAGACCGTGGACATCAATGGCTCGTATGGCATGCCGATAGAACGACTCTTGGCTCGGTGTTCCCGTGATCAACTCGTTCACGTCAAGCTTTTGCAGCCGATGGTAGTGGACGCCGTGCGTGAAGTGCTGACGTCGCTGCAGAGCATCGTGTTTGGTGCATCGTCGTCGGTGTCGTCAGTACCCAAGCCCACAACACACGCTGCACTGGTGGTGCTGTTTCGGCAACACGTCGAGGACGGTCACTTTCGAACGCATTTCCGAGGCATGGGCACCAATGCCCCCAATGGTCTCGTGCGACTGTACACAGACCCGACGATCGTGAGATCGCTACTACCGCTGCTGTTTGACCCCCACGAGATCACAACAACACGATACGCGTCGCCGCTCGACGCATGTTTTCCTCCTAGTCCCCACACCGACGATGCTGGGTTGTTTCAATTGGTCCCGTCGGCACCGTTTGCGTCGTTATTGATGCTCAAGCCCGACGATCCGCTGGGGGTATTGCCGGTGGTGCTGCGGCGCCTTCGTCGCGAAGGGTTCGATCTCGTGTGTATGCACATGACGCGGCTGCCGTCGTCGTCGTTCGTGGGGCATCCCTACGTCTCAGCCGCCCAACGAGCTCACATGTCGTCGCTCCCTTGTGTACAATCAATCTCCTTGGCTACTCTCCACTGTTGCTCACTCTTCTGCGATACTGTTTTGGGTGTAGATCGTGTGTGTCGTCCGTCGAGTCAGTTGTATTTCCCGTCTGCAAGCGTTGGTCGGTCCGGCCGATCCGGATGAGGCCCGCCAACACGCGCGGTTCTCCCTTGTCGCAGGTTACGGCGTCGACCTCGTCCGGAACGGATTTTACACCCCTCCAACGTACGATCAAGCGCGACGGGACCTGCACTCTGTCTACGGGGTCGGCACCGACGCCGACTACGACGGCCTCAGTCGATGGTGTGCTCAGCATGTGTGATGTATGTACATACCCCAACGGATGTTGATGGTGGCAGTAGGTCTCCCTCCGCTGCCGTGGTCGTCGGGGCCCCGTTCTCGCGCAGTACCTCTCCTCAGCCACATCCGGTTGAGTACGTGACGACGCCGCGGACGCTTGTCGAAACGACGTTACTGGTCGCGGGGGGGTCAGCGGTGCCGGAAGCCAGCGCGATGGTGGCCAGCCTTACGTCGGACGGAGGATTTCTCGTCGTGAATTTGTTTCAAGGCGGGTTGACACTACACCAGAAGTTGCACTGCGCCAGTCACTTTGCGCCAGACGTGCTGGAGGGGCCGTGGCTTGTGCTGGCTTTGGAGCGAGACAATGCAGTATCCCGACTCGTAAGCTACCTCACGACGTCCCCCTTGTTCGCCGACGCCCCAGAGGTACCTACCTACCTACCTCCTCCTTGCATCAATCGTGCGATCAGGACATGGACGAGGTGTACTCATGGACTTTGTAGAAACGGCAGTTGTGTCGGTGTTCGACGTCGGCAAAGGAAGCAAGAGAAGATCTGTCGTTGTTCTTTGACGAGTTGCATGGCAGTGTACACAGCTTGCAAGCGGTGCCACGTGGTGAAGGGCGCGTGATTTCCCCAATTAGTGATTAACCAAGCTTGATACTGTAATGTGTGCAAGCTATTTGTCTGAAAAGTGGTATTAACCGTACGCAAGACAGGAACCTCCACTGATGGCGTGCAGACTGTCCACCTCTTTAACATATGATGCAACACCTCAAATGTCAATCATCACAGCAAGTGGGCGTTGGTGCAGCTTACTACAGGCATTATTGTTACGTGTGTTTGTTGGTAGCGACACCTTCAATCACAATGCGAGATGACTTGAGATGTGATTCAGACTGGATTCATATGTATGTATATTATTATTACTACACTGCCATGGAGCTATACGACTTGGACGGGTCGCGGATCTCGGCCTTGGGGGAGTAATCCGCCGGTTCTTTCTGAAGTCGCACCGGGGTGTACGCTTTTGGGGGTGTTTTGCCGGCACGTCGCACGAGGAACATCCCAAGCACAGCCAGCACCGCCGCGACACCCGCGACGGTCCCCACCACCTTAAGTTTATCTACAAGTACAGGCCACGTGGTTTAGAACGTCCGACACCTTGAACTTTAGCGGTATACCGTCGCGCTCGGCCGTGCGGAGCATTGCTGAGTCATACGTAGCCGTCAAGCAGTCCGTGTTGTAATGCAACACATGAGTGCGGGCGCCGTCGTAGTACAGACTCGCGCGACAAGGCACGGGCTGGTCGTGGATGGCAAATGCCACGTAGTGCATGAGGGCGTTGGGGGTGTGCGTCGTGAGGGCTTGGGTCTCGTACGCTGTAAAGTGAATCGCCATTTGCTCAAACAAAACCGTCTACAACACACCAAGCACAAGGCTATTGAGAACGTTGAAATATCTCGGCAAACAGCATCGCATGGAAACCAACGAAGGAACGATCGAACGCGCCAACACAACACATATGAACGATATAGCTGGGTACCGAATTCAACGTGTCCTTGACGAGGTTGGGAATCGTGTCGAGAGTGTGCACCGTGCGCGGGTTTTCCAGGAACGCGTCGGGCGTGCAGAGGTCGTCGGTCGTCGTGTCGTTCGTGCACGTGTAGTCTGCGCTGGCGACGGTGTGGTACTTGGGCCCGCCAAAGTGGGTCGAGTCAAAGTGCAGCGCCAAGAACAAGTTGACTCTGTACGTGTTGCCAGCGTTGTCACCATTGTGTTTGGCTACCTACTCCACCCTCGCATGTTAGAGAAAATGGATGGCTGGGAGATGATCCTCTCATGTATCTATCTACCTCAGCCGACACGACGCGGTTGGCGTGGATCGTGGCGAAATGAAAGTCCAATTTTGTCTGGTAGTCGTCCACGAACAACGCGGCAGTCATCTCCACAAACGGATCGGTAGGGGCCACGGCCACATACGTGAGGGGGGTGTCATGCTTGATGGGGGCAGTCCTGACGGCGGAGGTTCCTTCCACTTTGGTGGTACTAGCGATGGCCGCCACCGCAACCAACGTTCGCCAAATTTGACACATTTGATTGAATTCACAAGTGGCCAAATGCTCGCTCAGTTACGCTTTCGAATACGAAGTACACGACATGGTGCGAAAGGACACTCGTGGAACGATATGTTGTCAAAGTACTACTATTCCAAGTATCGAATTGGAAGACGGACCATGACCTTCCACAATCGAAGGACAGGATCATCAATTGTTCGACGATACACGCCCCCCTCACCCCAACGAAATCCCCCCCACTATTGGCTTTCATTTTGTGGTTGTCTCGACCATGTTGGGATCGTTCATGCACCGTCGATGCTCGTCGTTGATGCTGCTGCTGATCGTTTGCGGCTGCTCGCTGTGGACAGTATCTGGGCTTGACGATGCCTTCTTCGTCCCTGCAGACTTGTCGGACCCCGTCGTGAACAAGACCGCCGAGGCATTCGTAGACGAGTACGCGCTGTTTTTGTCCGATGTCTTTGCGGTCGTGCCTGAGAGAACGGTGCTGGAAACCCTCGTATACAAGCACCCCCTGGCCATCCGCGATAATGACGGCGGCGACCTCGTGTACGAACCAGGGTTCACGTACAAGTTGCTCGTAATGTTCAAAGTGCAATGGGACTCGCCCGGATTTCGTGCGACACCGTTTGTGACTGTGGCCGAGTGCATTTACGTATGTGTGAAGGGCGCGGATGGCAACATGAGTTGCGAAGGAAAGCAGTTCAGTCAAGTGGACCGCCACGACTTGGGGGTCCATGCCCCTGGTGGTGCTCTCGCCTTGAGCTACATCAAATACGTACGACCATCTCTAGCTCTTGTCGTCTATGTGGCTTATGGAACTGTCTAGTCGCTGACCCACGCCTACGACAACGCCCGCATGACTCTGACTGCGTACGAGACCCAAGACGATGTGGACTTGGTCGAGTATGTGCAGTTTCAAGTAGAAGACGAACCGGTGAAATGCGAAGGGGTCATCTACACCCGTCGGCGCACGGTTGGTGTAGAGCCGAAGAAGCTCTTGTACTTTGACGATGCTTGCATCCAGGCCAAGTACAACGGACTCAGTCTGGATGCATTTGAACATCGTCAGCGCACCGACATTGGTGTGTTCCTCGTTGGGCTTGCGCTCGCGGCATCAGTAATCGCGGGCGCCGTCGTGTATCGTCGACGAATTCTGGCTGGAAAAGGATTATACCGTAGCATGCACATTCGCTTTGGCGGAGGCGAAACAGTCTTGTAAATGTCAACAAAAATGACCAAGGCTGACTTCGTGTGTCGAGGCTGTACAGTGCATATACCATGCGAGAGCGCTCGTCACCACGGCTTATTCTTCCAAATGTTACATATGGCCATTCCACACACCCGAAGCTAACGGTGCGCGGCGCTACCGTTAACAACAGTTATACTTCGTAGATAGGAGATTCGTAGTCTGATCGTATGTGTTGCCTTCGATGTGGGCTTCAATGGTGTTCGCACAGTCCTGCATGGCCCAAGCCAGTGGCTGCGGCGGTGACCTTTGGAAGGTGATGGTGGATCTTTTACACTGTATTTTCATGCGGGCAAGATATCTTGAGGTTTGTATACTGATCAATTTCGAGGCGAATCACATTCTTGATAGTGTACTAATTTGAATATATTTTATTGAAATAAGTTAATGATACCCATTTTATATGGAAATCCGTATACAAACTAGGTTTTTAAGTGTAAACATAGTTGCTTACATGGAAGGCGATTACACACCGACGAGCTGCTGTATCGATAGTTCTGGGTCGTGAATCACATACGACGACGATGCCCAGGACGATGAAGGCGGCGCCGCCGACGGACTCTGATTCATCTCATGCGCGTGAAAACTACTTTGACAACTCTCCCTCGTACGACGTACATAGCGTGCTCGAAGGACGTATGACGTTCATATGTGTGTAGAGTCCAAGAAGCGCCGTTCAAGTCAGTGCAGTCGCCGGCTGCTGCCGTGGTGACGACGAGCGCGTTGTCGTCGCAGCCGAGCTTCCGTGGGGAAAAGATACGCTTGGACCTGTCCTTGCAGTGGGCGAACAACTTTGGGATTCAACTGGCCATGTTCCTCTACTTCGTCGGCGCGCTCGCAGTGACGATTGTCATTCCGTCCCTCGGCTACAAGGTCGAAGTGGGGTTGCTCGCCGGCGGGTCGGTCACGATCTTGTCGACGGCGGCAGTCTTGTACACGTACTCTGTCATGCCGACGTGGAAGAAGCATCCGAATCCGTTGATTTTCTACCGCAGTTTATTCGACATGGGGTTTGTGCTCGTGCTAATGACCACGCAGCTGTACAAGTACGTCAACCCTGTTGCTCCATGTCATCACATGCATCTCATGCTGCTGTATGATACGCGTAGATGCTACAACAACCAATGCGTCGTAACCTCGTCCAAAGACGAGACCGACGGCTGGACCATCACGATCTTGTCCGAGAACGGATGCAATACCGTGGCCGGGTTCACGCAGTTCTTCCTCCTCGGTTCTGAATGCTGGTTCTTCGTCATGTCCGTGGACCTGTTCAAGTCTGTGCGCAGTCCATTCACGGATTTCAAGCACAACATGCGGACCTATCATGTGTTTGTGTGGGGATTTTGTACGTTCCACCATACTCCCTCTCTCTCTCACACATGTATCCAACCTCCTCCTTTCTATAGCCACGATCTCGGCCATCTTGCTCGTCGGCATCGGCCAAGCGGGGCCATCCGAGTTCAACTATTGCTGGACCAAACCGCAGCACATGGGCAAAACATCCGAGAACAAGAACATGTTGTGGAGCTTGAATATTTCGAGCTGGGGGTTCTTTTACGCGTGGATCATCCTCTACTTCTTTGGCGCCATCGGGTACGTTCTTCTCCTCGTCTTCCCATTCACATGACTGACGATGATGGCGGCGGCGCGGGCGGTAGGGTCATCTGCTTTGCATGGCAGCGGCTCAAGGGCGGCCTTGCCGAAACCCTCCGCGTGCGCCTGCGCGTGCTCCACTCGGTCACCGTGTACGTGGTGGCAATCATCATCTACTGGGCCATCACGTTTGGTGTGTACGTGCCGTACTTGGCTCTTGGCCTCGTCAACAACCCCACCGACTACCCCGTGCTTCCCCAAGTCATGGTGTTCTTTATCACGTGCAAAGGGTACTTTGACTTTTTCGTGTGGTTCCAAATCAACGAACTTCCGTCCGGGTACGACCTCCCCCCCTCTCCCCCCTCCTCCCCCCATCTCTCTCTATCTATCTCTCTCTCTTCTACAACGATAATTGTTGTCCACATGATGTACAACAGTGGACCAACCCCCCCCATCCATCCATTCATACAAGGCAATTTGTACAAATCACTCTCTCACACACATTCTGGACATGAACGTAGCAAGCAACAGCCGTCCACGGCAACATCGGCCGTGACCGCCGCTGCCAAGGTCGACGTGGATGTAGACTTGAGCCCACAAGTCAACCAAGCGCTTCGCGCCGAAGTGCTGTACTACACCACCACGGGCATCATCCAGGCCGCGCACCTCGCCGCGTCGTGCTCGGACGACGTACCCAAGCGAGAGCTGCAGCTAACGCCCCAGGGGGCCGCGGGGGCGGGGACATCCACGACGTTGTTTGTCGACTACGCGCCGGCGACGTTTGGCCGCATCCGGGCGTTCTATGACGTCTCCACCGACTCGTACGTGACGAGTTTGCTTAAGACGACCAAGGAGCGACTGAGCGAAGGCGCGAGTGGCGCGTTCATGTTCTTCTCCGAGGACCAGCAGCTGATCGTCAAGAGCATGAGCGAGGGAGAGGCGTCGTTCCTGCAGTCCATCGCCAGCGACTACGCGGCGTTCCTCATCACACATCCCGAGAGTCTGCTCACGCGGTTCTTTGGCTGCCACTCGGTGCACCTGTACGGCACCACGTTTTACTTTGTCGTCATGTCCAATCTGTTTTCCGATCACACGAAAATCATCCACCGTCGGTACGACATCAAGGGATCATGGGTCAACCGATCTGCAAAACAACCCACCAAAGGTACGATGACGTTTATATGATTTGTGTATGTCCATATCTGGTCATTCGTGGCCATTGGATATACAAGTCGTGGCCATTGGATAGACGTGGCCATTGGATACTACCTCTGGAAGAGTTTGAGTGTATATGGGGGCGGCCATGCATTGATTGAGTGGTGGTTGTGGCGTAGGCAAGAAGGTAACGTGTCGGCATTGCAACGGCAAGTACGTGTTTGGGTCAGTAGAAGGGAATGTATGCCCCCTCCGTGTGGGCACGCACGAGCCCAACGTGATCCTCAAGGACAATGATTTGACGCAAAAGGTGCGGCTCGACGCGGCCGTGGCGGAGGACCTGTACGACCAGATCAAGAAGGATGCGGGGTTCCTGTGCAACCATGGCATCATGGACTACTCCCTGCTCATGGGCGTGCACAACGTCGAGTACCGCGTATCGGCCGACCTCGACTTGGGCAACCACCACCTCGACAACAGCCTCCTGCTTAACACCAACATCACGCGCGGCGGGTCGGCGGTAGTGTCGGCGCAGCCCACCGCGCGCAACCTGAACAACACCGGCCTTGGCGACGGTGGAAGCGACGGCGACGACACCGGTGACGTGCCCTTGGACGATGACCTCCACATGGACGCGCGCATGCCCTTGAAGTTTACAGGTACATGATATCCGTCGACATGGAGTGATCACGTTTGTGTGGAATATATATATATATAAGTATAGTGGTTTTACCTCAATTTTGGCCTTGGGCGGTGATTCGCCAACTCCATCGATGTGATTGTCCTGTCTGTTGTATGTAAAAAGCATCCAGTGATATTGGTCGAAGAGTGGATTTGATTGGCTACTTGATTCGTGTTGTGGACTTTTGATTGGTCGATCGATTTGGTTCGTCTCCTCCAATTTCGAATCGACTTGACAATATCAACAACGCCCAATCGTGTGAATAATTCCAATTCATATAATCTATCTATATCATTTATATATATATATATATATATATAGGCACCCGCAAGGCCAACACGGTGGTCGGTCCCGCGTGCTATTACTTTGGCATTATTGACATTTTGCAATTGTGGAACTTTGACAAGAAACTCGAACGCAACACCAAGGTGCTGCTACTGCGACGCGACCCCGACGGGCTCTCGGCGCTCCCGCCCACGAAATACAAGGACCGATTTTGCTCGAAAATGGCAGATATCTTGCGGGTGGGGGTACACGACGAAGCATTCAAAGCCATCAACATGTGGGAAGAAGCCGAGCCGTCGAGCTACCATGCGGACGTACCCGCTTTCCCAGCGACCCAAGATCAACGTGAGGCTTCTACCTCCAACAAGCGACTGTATCTTTAAAAATAATATATTTAGGTATATTGCACCCAGCCAACGACCTCTACGCACGAGACACGAACGATGTCCGCCACACTACTACTACTTGTGGACGCGGCGGAAGTAACACGACCAACTCGTCACTCGACAGTCGCCGGAGTACCACCAGTCGCAGCCGCTACAGTGGAACTGCCGGCAATGGCGGGTTGGTCTAGCGAGGTCCATCCGTCCGTGTTGTTTGTTGTTGTTGCTACGGGTCGACTTTTAACTTCTTGATCGGCGACTTGACCCCCGACCGGATGCCACCGGCGGCGCGTGCCGAGGCGACGGCGCGACGCATTGCCGACGGTCGGCCAGCAAGGCCGCGAGCTGGTCGTGCAAAATCGCGTGTTTGGCAGCTTGGTCGTCGTGGTCATGCGACAGGTCCCTTCTTCTTTGGTCGTTGTCGTCGTCGTGGGTCGTGATGTGGGCGGCAAAGTGCTCTTTGAGCACGCGGTCTTTGGTTTTCAAAATGCGCTTGATTGACGACGGCACGGCGTTGATGGAC
The DNA here is from genome assembly GCF_000520075.1 of Aphanomyces astaci. Taxonomy (NCBI): domain Eukaryota; phylum Oomycota; class Saprolegniomycetes; order Saprolegniales; family Verrucalvaceae; genus Aphanomyces; species Aphanomyces astaci. The sequence goes on along the minus strand of NW_009798274.1, from coordinate 782,393 downwards.
AACGTGAGCGTCACGTACACAAGGACGAGCACGTGCTACAACAGACGTCATCATATTGCGCCACGTCATAGTGTGTAGTTTAGTGTCATGAACGAACGAACGATTGTAGTCGTGGTGATTGGATGGCCCTAGTATATATGTATGTACCTCGAGCACGACAAAGATGGCAAATCGATCACTGGACGCAATGCAGCTAAAGTTGGGGACCATAGCCGGAAGGTGCTGTGCGTAGTCGGTCGACACTTGGAGCTGGACACAAGTGGGGAAGAATGACTCGAGCAGCCCACTCGCATAGCAGATCAACGCCACGTTGATAAAGATAGCCCAAATGTTGTTGAATCGGAGAAAGAGGTTCCACGACCCCATCGAGCTCGTGCGCTGGGGCACCACCCGCTGCGACGCATACGCCAGCTATTAGATTTCCAAATAACCAAACAAAATAGTTAGTCCAGCCAATGTTGCATGTACGTAGCATGGACATTTCAATTTGGTGATGTACTACTAGCCACTCGTTTGTTGGAGTGTTGGTTTTGCGTTGTTCGAAAGGATGTACTGTACTACTCACCTGGAACGCAGACGACCGCACTTCAAACACGTTGTTGATCACGGCGCACACGGGAATGAACGGCCACACGCACGTGAATTGGCTCACGTATCCAAATTGCACCAACGTGTCGGCGTAATCGGCAAACGTGTCGTGGGGGCTCTAATCACATGAGTCGTTTCCATGAACATCACAATCAATCTATCTATCTATATATATATATCTTTATATATATATATATATATCTTTATATATATATATATATAGATAGATCACAATTCGATGGAAGGTGTACTTACTTGATGGGCTTGGTCCAACACACGATCGAGAAACCATTGGCGCTGCTGCTGGAACGCCATGGAACTGCCGCCAAAGTTGCTGCTGCGGCGGCGACTTGATCGAGTCTGTTGTTTGACGAGTTTTGCGGGGGTATTTGGTTGTTGCGGGGAAGGCCCTTGTGCTTGTTGATTGGTCGGTGATTTCGTAGATGACGTGGTCAATTTACGCGACAACTTGGGTAAACTGGTGAGCATGTCCGAGATGATCCGAGTCGACGACTTTGCCCGCAACGGAGGCGGGAACGTCGCCCCTGCTGTGGGGGGGGACGGGGGACTGGCCGTCGCCGCCGCGGACACGGTTTTGCCGTCCCGGTCGAAATGCTCGGCAAGGGTGCTATGGTAAACGTCGTACATGCCTTTAGCGTCGCTGGCTTTCTTGGCGGCTTGGAGCAAAAAGTACGGGATGATCTTTTCAAACACGATCTTGAGGCCTTGCGTGGCCACGAGCGGCGTCACAAACATGCTTTGGAGCTCGAGGAGCCCTGGCTCGTAGCTGGAAGTCCACGGCAGCAAATTGTACTCGTTCAGGAGCGAGCTAAACTGCGACCCGTACGGGACGTACACGAACGCGCACATCCAAAACCACGAGTAAATGCCGAAAAAGTCCCACAAAAACACTTTGAGCGCCCGCGACGACTCGTACCGTTTTTCCGTCGGGTGGTTCTCCCACTGCGTGAGGCTCACGGCAATCACGCGGAAGATCTGGTACTGGATGATGTCTACGACGAGCCCCAGGAGGATGCCCTGGCAGAGCACGAGCACCCAGTTCTCGAGCCCGCCCGTGGAGCAGTTGCCGGCGCAGCCAGCTTTGAGGAAAAAGTACAAATCCACAAACCCAATCGTGATGACTGTCTCCCCAACCAAAAACACGACCAAGACGAGGTACCCGACAATGTACTTGAGTCGGCGGCTCCACTTGACGCCGTTCAAGCTCGCGGTCGGGGGCGGCGGCTGGAAGTGCGGATTGGTCACGTGCACGTGCTCTTGGGCGCCGACGCCCCACTTGAGCCGGAGCTCGCTCCGCCGGCGCTTCCAGCAAATGAGAAACAGCGTCGCCCACAGCGTGGACACGGCGAGACCTGTGATCGCCGACATGCGAAAGTACAACGTGGATGAAAACGCAGACAAAAAGTAGATGAATAGCCCCCACAGCGCCAACGGCAGCAGCCACTTGGTGTAAAAGTCCATGTACGCAAAGTACAAGGCAGCTTTTTCGCCAAAGTGGAGCCGGATCTTCTCGACACTGTCCGTGTTGTTGCGAAAGTAGGCGCGCCACTGGAGGAACCAGTGCGTAAGGTACTCGCGGTTGAACTGGTCGTCATGCAATGGAAACGCTTTGAACGGACATGACGACTGGAGCTCCAAGAGCCCGAGCCCGCCGTGCCGTCGCGGGGCATGCAGCAGTCGGTCCACGAGCACAATTCGGTCCGCGGACGTGAGTTTGCCGTGCTGCTGCGGCGCCAGAAAGTGCTCCCCATTGCGGCCGCCGGCGACCCACCGCTCGACTTCCATCTTGGCTTGCATGTCGCTCAAAATGGCGTCCGGGGCGTGCAACAGGAACACGAGCTTCAAGTGCGGTGCGTGCTTTTTGTATGCGGGCCGCGACTCCAGCCGCACGAGGAACCCCGCGAGCGCGAGGCGCTTGGCGAGGTCCTCAAGGCCCTGCAGTACCATCGGGTCAAACGTCACGACGGGGGCGGTCGAGTTGCTGTTGTCGGCTGCTGGAAGGCGCGGTACTTTGACGAGAATGGCAAAGTGAAACGTGAGCGCGAGAGGTGGTGGCAGCGGAAGCAGCGATGTGGAGTTGCCACTGGTTGAGGACGAGTGGAGGATGGCGGCGTCGACGTCGACCTCGCCGTCGGTCGAGAGCCTCAACTTATTCGAGCTAGTGGGAGAAGACTGATGAAACAGGGGCGGAACTGGCATGGGTGGCGCCGGTGGCGAGGCGTGAAGGATATCGTCGGGCATGTCGATGGCCAGCTCATGGAGAAACACCTCGGACGAGTGTGGTGGGTTGGGTGACGTGGCCACCTACAGACGATCGCATGAATCAGTCGGGGCACGTATGACGAACGGCATCGTGAAGGACAACGATACCTCGTGCAAAATGTCGTGGACACAAGCGTCCAGTGAATCCATGTTCACTGTGGTGTTGTCGTGTGTTGACTGTGAGCTGCCATCGTTGTGGTGGTCGGTGGAGTAGTTTGGAGTGTTGGTCAAAGGGTCGTCCACCTGTAGCATGGACCTCCTGCTGCCGCACTCTTGTGGAGACGATGAAGCGTGCTCGGTGTGAGACTCCATCACTACTCGTCACTGGGCACTCTGTTGATGACAGCGGTTATGGTGTCTGCCGTTACCACGCGAGAAACGAATAGCCGTTACAAAACAGTATCCCTTTTTCATCTATTTCTTGCATAAATCATTCAATATACTATAGAATATTCGATTGTTTTGGCAAATTCCATCAAAATTGGAGATACCAAAAACGTTACTGCATTGCTCCTTTTAGTGTATATTTGAAGGGTTATATCGCTGTCTACAATCCGCTGGCCACGACACGTTGGATGTCCTATTCGTCGTCCTCGTCGTCATCGTTGTCCACATAGTCTTCGTCATCGTCATCATTATCGTCGCCGACAAAGGCGCTGCCGTCGAGGCTTTGAATCTCACTGTCGTCGGCGTCCGTGGCTTCCTTGGCAGCGCCCGTGGTCCACAACTGTCGACCTAGGTATGTACATTGTACGTCATCGCATAACACATGCTGCAATGACCGTGTCGCATGAAAACTGCAAAGTGTACCCGTGAGTCTCTTTTCGGCGCCCACAGCGATTTTGACACCGGTCTTTGTCGCCATTTCCAGATCAAACGCTGCTTTCCACGCGTTAAACGACGCCACCGTGACGGGGGTGCCCGTGGTCGACTTGGCCGGCCCTTTGCCTTCGTTCTCTTTGTCCTATATATATATTTATATATATATATTAATATTTGGATCGTGCTTTGTGCGATAGTGGAGATAGTATACCAAAATGGCCTGGGCGGCTTCGGCGGCAATCGTGTCCGTCTTGTGGCGATGTTCCTGACGCCGGAGCATTTCTTGGTACTCTGACCCGTCCTACCATCAAGTGCATGTCAGTTTGTGTGTGTGGGGTAGGTAGTATCTACTACAACTTGGATAGTATCTACTAACTACTACTACGTAGTACATCTACTATGCCAGCGCTAGCTACTGTCGAGCCAGTGTATTATATACGTACGTTGCCTTCTCGGTTGTTTTCAATCAAGTACTCGCGGACGGCTTCGCACACGGTGTACACCATGGCCATGCCAGTGTTTTCCTCCATCTACAGCAATGTGAGACAATGCGGCACCCTGGTGACACGTACCTGTTGGTTCAACAGCTCACGGATGTCGCGTTCCTGTGGCTCGCTCAAACCCTTCTCGAGTTTGATATCCACCTAGACAAACGGCATGTCATGGGTGTGTCCACTTCGTAATTGATACATGCGCGAAGCACGCACCAACGGCAGCGCGTCGGGGTATTTCGCTGGCATCGTGAACACCAGGCTCAGCGCGACTACATGCTGGTCAGTGCTGTTGATTGGTCGTGTCGTCCGTACCATGATTGACGCCGCCGTTTTGGTCGGGGATGAGCTTCACCTTCATCGACAGCGGGGAGTCCTGGACCTCTACCGGCAATGTCAATGTCATCGCTACAACGCTTGTTCAGCACGTACTGGCGAAGTCGTCCATGTAGATGGACTCAAGGGCCTCGACTTCCATCGTCTGTTCTTCTGCATAGTCTACGTCACACAGTCACATGAAACATCCGCGCCGCCGCCCGCCACCATCTTGTTGTCGTACCTGTCATGTGTCCTCAGTTGATTCTGTCGACTCGATCACTCGATTGACCTGTCCGGATAATAAACTCGTATCCGAATAGCATGAGTTATCCGAAGCATCCGGATACAAGGTGCATGTTTTCATCGCATTCACAAGTGACAGCCCACATTTGCACATCTGCGCTCTGTCGTCGACACCATGAAGCATGTCGTGGTCTTGGGCGGTGGCATCTCTGGGTTGTCCTTGGTGCACCAGCTACGTAAGCACCTACCTGCGGCTGTACGCATCGAGCTCATAGAATCGAGCAGTCGCGTCGGAGGATGGATCAAGACGAAGCACACCCCTCCGTTTCTGTTTGAAGCGGGGCCGCGCGGGTTCCGTCCAAGCCGCAATGGTGCTGAAATGCTGCGTTTGGTCGAAGAACTAGGGCTGCAAGACCAATGCATCCCGTCCTCGGGCAACAGTCGGTATATCTTCACCCACGGGAAAATCCAGGTGCGTTGACGATCCTCCGTCGGCGATCTATCTCATCATGCATTAGAAAGCGCCTTCGACTATCCTCGAGTTCCTGCAGTGGCCGTTGGCATGGGACGTACTTCAAGCCGTTTTGCGTGAACTCGTAGTGCCCAAGACTACGGTGTGTTCCCATACTCAGCATACATGACCATCGCATGTTTCCATCTCACGTGCAAGCAGGCGTCGGACGAATCCATCTATGACTTTATTTCAAGACGCTTTTCCCCCGTGGTGGCCAACAGGTTGCTGGATCCGATGGTATCGGGCATCTTTGGCGGCAACATCCGACATCTGTCGATGCGGTCGTGCTTTGGACTGCTGTGGGACATGGAACAATCTCACGGCTCGATCGTCCGCGCGATGCTCTTCGGCAGCCCCCCCAAGTCCACCACACTTCTCGACGGCACCGCACACTCTTCCTTTGTAAAAACCGGCAGTAAAGCCATGAGTATGAGTTTCACCCACGGCATGCAAACCTTCACCGACGCCCTCGCGGCTCACATCGAGGTGCTGCGCGCCGATGCCACATCTAGTCCATGTTGGCGTCTGATCGTTTCATTGCGATTGTCTTCCATAGGCCACGCCACACACGGACATTCGCTTCAACACGACCGTGGAATCCCTTTCTCCGTCCTCGGCAGGGACTACCCAGCATGGCAGCGGGGTTGTTGTCCGCGTTCGCGACGCAGGAGCGTCCGCCGCCGAGACGATCGTGGCCGACCACGTATTTTCCGCCCTTCCCGCGCCTCGGTTGGCGCCATTGGTGCAGTCCGTCGCCCCGTCGGCGGCCGCGGCGCTGTCCCGGCTCCCGTTCACGTCGTTGGGGGTCGTCACCCTCGGTTTCCATCGGAACTTGATTCAACACCCCGGCTTTGGCTACCTCGTGCCCACGTGCGAAAACCAGGGCATCCTGGGGGTCATCTACGACTCGTGTTCGTTTCCCCAGCAAAACTTTGACCAGACCAATAACATCACCCGACTGAGTGTGTTCGTCGGGGGGGAAAACCATCCCGCGGTGGCGGCGATGCCGAGGGCGAAGCGGGAGGCGCTGGCCCTCGAGACCGTCCAGCGCCATTTGGGCGTGACGGACGCCCCCGTCCACGTCGAAAGCACATGGTACGAACACGCAATCCCCCAGTACCCCGTGGGGTATCACGCCGACGTGGCGTCGTTGGAGGCAGACCTCGCCGAAGCGTTTCACGCGTCGCTTACTGTGGTCGGCAACAGCTTTTACGGCGTGGGGCTGTCGGATTGTGTGCACAAGAGCACGTCAGTTGCCCTCGACTTTGCCGCGTTGCATCGCACAAATGCGGGGGGGTCGCTATGATGTAGCGCTAGGCCTCGTGCACACGTAGCTGAACGTGACACCATGTGTACATGTGACCAATAGAAACAGTTTTTACGTGGGTTTGTGTCGTTGGAGGCGATTTAGCAGCAAAAAGAATGCTGCGGCATGGACTGTGGTAATAGCCATGTGCTGTTGACATGAGCTGGGGTCGATTCATACGCAGTACAGTAGTTTGCAGTTCAAAGTCGGGGTTTGTAACTGCCGTGCCCTTTCGACTTTGAAACGGTCGGCACCTCTGGAGACGGCAATTTGTCGGCGATGTCGCGAGCAATGGCCGCGCGGGCCTTGGACCCCGTCTACGGTACTATTGCACGATCGTCGTTCATGTGGACTTGGCCTTCAGCGGGTGTGTAGATCCCATTTACACTGTGTCCAACACGGGGGGCAAGTGGCGAGGTGTGCACCACGGCCGACGAGGCGGAGGCGGCGGCACGGCTATCCCGTCCGTGACCGTTGGGTTTGAAGCTGTGAGTGGGTCGGAGCGAGCCAAATACTCGAAACGCCCCATCTTGCCTTATGTCCAAGCCATCCCACCTGACATGTACATCACTCTTTCCATTCTAGTCTCTTGGCATGACATGATCTGGCAGATTGCTCGCCCCGGCGCCGCCAGTTGCGGGGCCCCATCAAGCCAACCCTTCCGCCCCGCCTGTCGCGGATGAGGACACGGAGCCCACGCGGAGCATCGGAATTCAGACCATGTATCGCGACTCGGAGGCGCAAACGACCCCGTACACGCCGGACTTCACCGTCAAGGCTGGCACGTCCCCGGAAATTGCGACGCTCACGAGCTTCTCGTATGAGAATGGCCTCCCCGCGGGCATGGCAGAGGTGGAGCTGATCCAAAGGAACCGGCAGAAGCGCGCGTTTGACGCGTCCTTGCCGCCCATGACGGACGAAGCGTCGTTCGAGCTGCGGAAGCGCATGATGGAGCAGCAGGAAAAGGCGGAATGGGCATTCCGGGAAGTCGAGATCGACCGCGTGCACGACCAGCGCCTGCAGTTGCTTGAAAAGGCCCTGGTCGAACGCGACCACGAGAACCAGTTCCTCGCGGAGCAGCGCATCGAAGCGCTGCGGCAACGCCTCACGGCCGAAAAGGACGAGACCATCGAACGCATCCAGCAAGAGCGCGTGACGGCACTGCGAAAGCTGGCAAAGCGTCGCGCCGCGGCGCAGAAGATCTACCCCAAGCGCGACTTGAAGCGAGACATCATTGGCGAGTACACGGCGTTCGGGTCGACCGTGTACGCCCCCGTGACGCGGGCGGGCAAGTCGGGCAAGCACGACACGGTGCACGAAGTGGGCTTGGCGCGTCTGCACGGGCTGGACGAGATTCAGGCGCTCGAGGTGACGGTCGGGTCCAAGTTCCTGGCGCCGTCCATGCACAAACCCCCCGTGAAGGTGATCAAGACGGCCAAGGATCGACGGGAGGCAGCGATCGAAGGGCACCTCTTGTCCATGCAAACCAAGATCAACCAGACCAAGACCATCTCAACCGACGACCACTCGACGACGACGACAGGAGGGGGAACGAAGTTCAAGGTCGGCGGCGGGGCACACAACGTCCGGCCGCCCACCCCACTGTACGGCGTCGTGGACGACGACGACGACGACGCCGCCCACGATGCGGTGCGTCTCTTGCAAAAGCTCCTTCGAGGTCGAGCCGTGCAAAACACCATGTTTGAAGGCAAGGGCCGGCGCACCGAACTCATTGCGGAACTGCGCGAGGCGGGTACCGAGCCTGGGGGCGCCGCGACCGATGCAGCGGCAGACGCAAACGCAGCGACTTTGGCGGGCGCGGCCACTGTGGCCAAGATCCAGGGCGAAGTCGTGTCGGACCTCCTCGACTTCCTCGCCAAGGAACTCGTCCGTGTCAACGAACACATGGCGCTGAACGAGTTCGTGATGGACACCGTGTACGAGCGCCGAAAGCGTGAAGTGATCGAAGGCGGACGGCGGCATGCAGAGGAGATGCTGCGGAAGCGCGAAGACGTCGTGTTCCAATCCGTGCAGCGCGTCCATGATGAAACAGCCGACGACTTTGTCATGGATGTGTTGCGCTCCGTCGTGGAGGCTGGTACGCTTGTTGGTTTGCGTATATGTAAATGATTATTCGTGTTGTTAGATGCAACGGCTACGGCCCGCCACGAGTCGGGCGTGCTCGGCAGTGGCTTGTCCAACGTCGTGTCGGCGTTGGAGGCGGGAGGCACGACGGACGACGGAGTGGTCAAGGACTTGCTGGCGTCGTTCCTGTTTCCAGAGGTCCAGCGTCGGCGTGTCCAAGAGCAAGTGGGTCGGGAAGAGCGCAAATTTGTCACCGCCGTGCACCAAGCCCTGCAATTACCCACCACATTTAGCAGTTCTTTGTATTAAAATCCATCTGATTTCCAAAACACATTGTTCGTGCCGGTCTTTACAAGCTGCTGCCACAAGTCCAAAGCGAGGCCATGCCGCTGCACCATAAACCCTCGATCTTCCGAGATAACGACGTCTTCCGGGATGGCCGTGGGGAGAAATCCCAATTCGTTGGCGACGGGGACGGGCAGATTGGACACGACAAACGCACAGGGGCCTGGAGTGGTCGCGAGGGCTGCCAGCAAATGGACGGCCACGGCGTGCGACTCGGGGAGTGAGTCGGGTACGATCAATTCGTCGACGAGGATCGTGTTGTCGTTTGTTCGTAACTTGGTCCGGCCGAAAACATACCCGACCAATTGGCCCTGGGCATTCCAGGCACCAACAGCTTGGATGTGGTCGCGGCGATGGCGGGCTGCAATCCATTGGCAGATGTATGCCTCAGTCCGCTGAATAGGTCCATTGAACTTGGACGACACAGTGTGGTATAGGCGCAGCAAGGCGCTTGAGTGGATGGCGAGGTCGGTGAGTGGTGCGATGTGGAGCTGTGGAGAAAGCGGTGGCAAGGGAAGGTTGACGGGGATAGACACGCTCCTCAATGGCATGGGTGTGTAGCCCAGTTTGCCGTAGAAGCCACCCAACCGATCGGCATCTGTGTGGAGCGCCGAGACGTCTACTGAAGCCAGCGGTCCGTCGATGGCGGCTCGGAGAAGTTTCGATGCCAAACCCTTCCCACGGAACTTTTCCTTGGTGGACACTTCCGCGATTCCACCCATGGAAACCACGCGCCCTCCGATGAACTGGCTGCGCGGGATCACTCGAACTGTTGCAGCAATGGTGCCATCTTCATCTGCCACAAGGATGTTGTTCATGTCCTCCAGCGCACTGGAATCATCTTGCAAATGGGATACGAAGTACGCGGACGAATCATGCTTGAACACCTCCGTACAATGCGCCACCCAAGTGTCCACTTCGTCCGTGCGCAGCGCTCGGATCGCAAACGGCATGATGAAAATGGTCCTGCTTTTCCGGATTGTGAGTCAGATATCCGGAGGTACGAGAATTCCGGATACCTTGTGGACACTTCGCAGATCAGCATATCCGGATATTTGAGCTCCCATCACTGGCCAACATTTGCATTTTCACGAAGGACAATGGGACCAAAGAAGGGAAACACCAACACTAAGGTGGAGGCCGCGAACCAGCGCAAGGTACACAGTACGGATTTCTAGAATGACGGATCGTCATGGATATGGCAATGTAGGCAGCGCAAGCCGCGGACAAGAAGTCGAAGAAGTCCGCGCAGGAAGAAGCAAACGCAGCGGCGGATTGGGCTCAAGGTGCGGACGGTCGTTCTGCCAAACGCGCCCAGGAGGAAGAGTTGAAGCGCCAACAAGCTGACGCGAAGAAAGCAGAGCTGAAGCGTCTGCAGGAAGAAGAAGAAGCGGCGATGAGTGGCATCAAGGCGAAGGCCAAGTCGAAAGCTCAAAAAGACATTGACAAGCCATGGGAAGCTGCATTGGCACCTGTTGCGAAGAAGAGCAACAAGGGCAGTCGTGCCCCTCCACCAGCCCCCAAAGTCGTCGCAGCCCCCGCCCCGGCGCGGCCAGCTTCTCGCAACGACATTGTGTTTGACGAACGCTCTGACGACGACCTGTTCCAAAACCGAAATCGCTTGCAAACGGATGCGTTGGAAGGTTTGTTTGGTCATGGGCTATCGATACAAGTGGTATTGACGATGGGTACTGTAGCGACGACGATTGAAGGAGCGTTGGACATGCTTGGGGTCAACGACAAAGACCCTGAACGCCACCCCGAGCGCCGCATGAAAGCGGTACATCGACAAGTACATCTGAGTTCGGCCGAATCTTATCGCATGCATAGGCCTACAAAGCGTTTGAAGAAGTGACGATGGTCCAGTTGCGAGAAGATTTCCCTGGCCTGAAGCTATCTCAGTACAAGCAACGCTTGAGCGACTTGGTACGTTGGTCGATAGTGTAGTGGTTGTTGTCACTGACGTGGCACGTCATCGTAGTGGCGCCGATCGCCTCAAAACCCGTTGAACCAAGACACTGTAGCCTACAACACCAAGAAGAATTAGAAAGCCACGTAGAATCCCGTGATTGCACCTTGGGGAGTCGAACCAATATAATGTGGTCATCTACAGCCATGATTCGGTCTTGCCTGAGCTCGTCCTTACTGGCAAAAACTATTGTCGCGTGTACGACAATGTTCTAGTGTAACGTTAGTACTACTACCTGTAGGTATTGCTGCGTGCTAACTCCGGAGTATGTAGGAGTAAATAATACTACATATACGTATAGTACATACTAGTAGTGGTTCTGTTTCCGCGTACTGTACATGTATGACAGCTTTGTGTTGGTCGAAAACTAGCATGTATACGTACGTGTGTCTCCTTGACGAATGTATCCGCTTGTTTGTTTCATCAACGGAATACATATAACGTTATGGGCAACACTTGTATTGCCTACGACGTAGTACTACTGTAGTACTACCGGTAGTATGTATATACGCAAATACACTGTACTAATACTTTGGTTTATAAGTACGGAAATCACGAACGTTAAATTCAAAGCTTCTGGGCACTCTAATTACGCTCGTGTACTCACACGTGCTGCATTTCCAATGACAACTTCAACGGAATAGTTCTACCAGTCCAAGCGACAAGCGCCCCCCCAAGTCATGACAATAACTTCGGTGGACCAACATCTCATACACTGGTATGGATTCAGTAGCACATGAGTCTACATGATGTGCCCTTCACGCCGGATCTTGACCAATATGAACGTATTAACGAAATAAAGGAGGTTAACGCAGCATGCGAACTCGCGCTGCCCCCCCCGCGACGACTTGACCGACAGCACGACGGCATCCAGCGCACGAGGACAGACAGGCCTTGGACTTGGGATAGGAGCTTGGGTTCCACGGGAACGTGTGCAGGGCGACGACACGGGGAACTGCGCGGTTGCATTTGGCAGCCACGGGGCCATCCGCGAGTGCTAGTGGACGGGCCGCAGCGACACATTCTAAGGCGACGTGGGGCTAGCGTTCCACGCCAACTTGTGGTCCAGTGGCAAAAGATCGAGACGTGCCAGTTGCACAACGCGGGCTTCGTGCTCTTGAACTACGACGTGGCGCTCCATCATTCGATGAGTGGCCACTACACGCTGCGAGTTTGCCGCGGTACTTGGGTTCCTTATACCAAGGTGCGCCCCAGTGGCAATGGCACGAATCGAGCGATGTGAACTTCGCTTGCAAGGTGGCTAATCGTTCGCGCTCATCTGTATTGGGACTGTTGACTTGCCGCTTCGAGTGGAGGTCGAGCTCTTGTTCCACTCCGGCTTGTTGTCGGCTTCGAGTCGAGGTCAGCGAGCGGACAGCTGCCCTGTGAGACGGCGCGACTCGCCTTCTTCATGGCCCGGTAGGCGGCCGGACGACCGCTTTGGTCGTCCATGAGAAGCACGCGCTTCGACGCCACATCCGGACTGGCGTTCCAACCGCGCTCTCGGCGCACGGCGTTGACGACTTCGGTGTTGTGGTGCATGATGACGTGCTGGAATCTCGTAAAATGCTCTGTCGTTTTCCTGCACTCTTTCTCATAAATAGAAACATTGTATAGAAACATTGTGATCCTGTGACCCTTGAAGATCGCCAAGCACGAGGCAGATCAATACTATTAATAGTAGTACTATTAATAGTATTCAGTAAAATCGAACTTCGAAGCAAATGTCATTATTTACAGTTACAACGAACTGTGAATATTGAGATTATATAATTTATTCAATGCATTAAAAGGAGCCAATTCATCTATCTCGCGTGTGGGCCAATCAGAGGGCGAGTTCTATATTTGCATTGCAGCTTCAAGATGGCAGCATGAGTGTTATTGATTGAATATGCCGTCGGCGTTGGAGCAGCAATCTCGTGCGGAGCTTGAGAAATCGAGCATTGTCGTTGGATATGACCCGCTGAACTACTCGACATCTGCGAAGGAAATGAACGCCATGTCCTCGTCGCGGTATCTCCAACACCCTGGCGACAACGACCACCGAAAGCGCATCAAGGAAGAGCACCGCGTGCGCCACTTCGACCTGGGCGACGCTAACGAAAAGCCACTAACTTACGACACGAGCAGCAAGTTGCAGGATCCGACGGGGGAGATTGAAAAGTACACTGCCAAGTTGAACGTGGATGCACGGGCGATGCTTGTCAAGACATCCGCTATTGTTGGCTACGAAAAGGCGCAGTTCACAACCTCCACCAAGGCCGCCACGCAGTGGAATCGCGACGATATGAAGAAGTCCATAGCCATGCGAGACGAAACGAGAAAGATCACAGGTACGTAGTCCGTTCACGGCGTATCGAGGCCCCTCATTTTCATGGTCAGGGCCAAAGAAGTGCCCGTTTGTGTACGGAGACGACGACGTGGGCTACGTGTCCACCGCCAAGGGCACCATGAACTTCGACCAGAAGGACGCCAAGGTCGCCGTTATGGCCGCCGATGTCAAGGACGGTAGGAGTTGCCATGTCTGGCTGGATAACGATGATGAATGGTGGGTACTCTGTAGATCTAAGGAAATGCCACTACAGCTTTGGCCACGACAACGTGGATTACTCGACGTCGAGCCACATTGCGCCCATGTCCTCGGAGGCTTACCGCGAAGCCACAAAGAAGCACCCGCCGTTGAACGATCCCCGAAAGGGCAGTGTCTACTTTTCATAAATCTATACAAAGTGCAATGCAAAACGAGTTTTGCCCACAAACTACATATGTGTGTGTGTCGTGCCTCCCTCCTTCAGTTGTGACGGTGCACTACTAACTACTGTACTGTACGGAGCCTCTCAAGTGTACTTTGAACTGCTGAAACACGCGATATGTCCTGCTCAAGTACATATATATATATATTCCTTGTGTCGGATGATTAGTACTACTACTACTAGTACATCTACTGCATGCATGTTACAAGATAGGGTAGTGTCGCGTGGACCAGACCTTCATGAACAGGTACATGGCAATAAATACGACGCCGAGCCCCACGAGGAGGTACATGGTCGTGAAGAACCCGATGCGCGACTGGCGATGCACAGCCAGCTTTCGGTTCTCCGTGTCCAGCTTGGCCTGGTTGGCTTCGGCGTCGGCGGCCACCTGGTCCAGCAAGGTCGCGTCTTCCTTGAGGTTCTGGTTCAGGCCATGCGTGGCGTGCTTTAGTCGGCTCGACAGCGCCTGCAGTTCGTTTTCCAGCGCTTCCTTGGCCTCGACGCTCTTGGCCGCCGACAAACTGCCGGACCGATTGTTTGGCACAAGCCTAGGCAATATACACATGGGAAATACGTCGTCGTCGCCGAGATATAGATGGACACACCCCAACTGATCTCGAATGGCGCGCACGGATGGCGACTTGGAGGATGCGGACTCGACGGTGAAGTCTGCGGTGGAGAACGTCATGAAGTCGTCGTCCATGAGACTCAACTTCTTGTCTTCCCATGTGCTCACTACTTTCCCTTCCACGTGGGATAAGATCGCACCGATGGGATCGGTATCCGTTGACGACCGCAGGGCCACCGCGCGTTGGCGTCGCTGCCGCAGCACGTTTTGTGTAGGAAATGCAGATTCGTCATCTGTTGGTCCGTGTAAAGCTTTGAGATCGGCCTCGATCAGATGCAAGTCGTCGTGGAACGTAGTGTTCACGAGGGCGTTGTCGGCTTGGATTGCATTCAGCGCGTGATGGACACATCGCACAAACTGGATTGCCACTTTGTTACATGTTCACCAACGAGATGCATACCTTGGAGATGTCTGACGAGGACGCTTGGGTTGCATCTGTCGCTAGAAACTTCTTGCATGCATGTACCAACCGCGAGTATCGGATCGATGATGCTGGTGTTGCCGACGTCATCAGGCCAACGTGCGTAGCCTCTTATATTCAATACACTCTATTCATTTGTACTGGTATATTCAAGAAAACACAACTGCATTACTTAATATTCTACAGAATGGCAATGCTTTCGTCGGTCCGTCGCGCGGCGATCGCAGTCTGCGCGTCGTTGAAGCCCAAGTCGCTTTCCTTTTCATCGTCCCACTTCTTTCGTCGGATGTGCACGATGACGGCAAGGGCGACCCCGGCCATGATGCAACCGCCGGCCAGCAAGAAGTAGTACCCCAAGTCCAGCCCGCGGTCTTCGGACTGGGCTTGCACCGAGATCTCAACGCCTTGAGGCGACGACGTCGGCTGCTTGGTCGTTGATGGGCTGGCGTCAGGGCTGTCCAGACCAACGCTGGTCAATACCGGGAGCGTAGTCGTTGCCTCTTCCAATGGAGGGGGCAACGTGGTGACTTCGGAAGTTGTGGCGACTGGAGTTGGCGCAATCGTGGTGACGTTAGCGACCACTTCCGTGGTGACGACTTCCGGTATGTTGGTGGATTCAGATGTCGCAGCAAGTTTCGTCGTCGACGGTGCCGATGTCGTGACTGGAGCCGATGTCGTGGTTGGAGCCGATGTCGTGACTGGAGCCGATGTCGTGACTGGAACCGCGGACGACGAAGCTGGAGGAGATGGCGGTGGCGGTGGCGGCGGCGGCGGGGCGCCGCCAGAGCGGCCAAACTGCTTGCCAGTTGGCACGCATCCTTCCTTGGTCATGTCGAGGGTGGTCGTGATGGCGTCGCCGCCATTGTCAGGGGTCAGTTCAAACTGCACTTTGCTCAAGTCGACGGCAGGACTGGATTCGAGTTTGAAGTAATACGCAGAGTCGACCATCCCCGTAGACTTGCCGTTGATTTTCACAGAGCTGACGCCGGTGACTGCACCAGCGGGTTGGACGGCGAGCCAAAACGCGTTGCTGCCGGGTTTCTTGCACATGACGATGTCGGACGAGTGTGGACACGTCACATACGACCACGTCATCTTGAGGCGGCCAGGCTCGATGCCGCCGGTGAGTTTCAGAAACACTTCGCGGGAGAAGTCGAGGTCGTCCTTGGCGCATTCTGGGCAACGGTCCACGACGTACAGCGTTTCGGTGGCCGTCGCGCCATTGCACTGAACGTCAGTGCATCGTACTTGGATGCACTTGCCACATGCCGCGGTGCGCGCAAAGCGCTCCGTGGCCAGCGCGACGTAGTTGGTCGAGACGACTTCGGGGACATTCATAAAGTTACAATTCCCGCTGCTCGGTTTGTCAAGTACATACCCAGTACCATCGCCCGTGAATTCCTGGGCGCGAGACATGGTCGTGACCATGGCCGTCGCAAGGATGGTGCGCCAAGTCAACATTTTCAGACCGACGAGAAATTCGCGAATGCTGCTTCATCCACCACAGGCGGCATGTGTCCATTCAAGAGCACGTGAGTCACGGGCGCAAGGCGAATTTGGAACATGACGGCAGAAGTACCTCTGCCTATGATTTATTTTATGACTTTAAATTTGTAAATAGTTTAATTGATATAGGATCATATTTTATGGGACACTATACCACACACTATCTGTTGTTCTGTACCTCTGGCGTGATTAGCCAATAAAGTAACACACGTTGTCATTGAACACTAGAGTTATAACAGTGGGCTCGTTGGGTTGTATTTCGAATGTAGTTACTGTTATAATTCAAAATATATGAATCAAAGTACTGACGGTATCCGGAAAGTAACAAATTATACTAATCTGCCAAGAGTTGCGCAATCGACAGAGTAATTTCACAATTCCTAGTCAAAATTAGTCGGATATGTAGCATGTAATTCACTGTTTGTTACATAATACAGCATATATATGCACATATATTGTACCCCTCATAGAGATACTATCAAGGGGTTGTTTGGAACTAGAATGGCAGCAGCCGTCGGTTACAAGAATATATGATCCTGGCCTCGAATCGTCAGATGAACCAAAAGGAGTTGCAGCACATTCGCCAGGCATTTAACACTCGCTACGTGCAAAAACGCGACTGGCCCTTGCGTATCGACAAGCCGTGTGTGCATGTGCCCCCGCAAGTCGCAACGACATGCCAGGATGACGTGGCACCGTCTCCACGTGTGTCGCCTCCCGCCAGTCCCGTGGCCAAGTCCACTTTCGAAACCGTGTCGTTCATACTTCGCGATGCCATCAACGACGGGTTTTCGTTTACGTTTGACCGCATTGGCCATGGCATGGTCGTGCTGAGCGTCGATAAGGCGCGGCGATCGACCTCGTCGTTGTCCGTGGGTACGAACAGCACACCCTGGCCGTTCATGATGTCATTGATGCCTTTTTTCCCACGCATGACTTGGTCGAATGAGTAGGTAGCTTGCTCGTGGCCATCAACGGCCACACGGTACAACTTGCCGACGACATAAAGTCCATCACGATCAGTCCGAATCCACAACTAGCAACGCACGATCAAAGGACAGAAGCGATGCGACTACAAGTAGTACCCAAGACCTCCATGCGGAATGATCACATGATTATGACGTTATCCGTCGTCGTTTGGCTTTTCATTTGCGTAGATGGTCGACTTGTTTAAAGCCCATGGCATCTCTGCAACGTCATCGACCCCGTGCAACGTCACGTTTGTTCAAATGCCAACCAAAGTCCAACTCGTGCACAAGTGGAACCGTCGCAGCACGTACAAGCCGTGGTCCCAAGTGCACCTCAAACTGCACTGTGGGTACCTCAACTTCTACACGTCCGACGCCAAAGCCGACAAAGCTACCGTGGACGACATGCAGAACTCGGTCGTGGCGATTCCTGTCATGCGGTGCGACGTGATGTGTGTGGACATCCCAGGAAAGCGAGGATTTTGCTTTCAAGTGCTAGAAGTGCCTCCACCGCCCTACCAAGCCGACTCCTTGGATGGAGATGAGAAGGAGGAGGAGGACGTCATCCTTCCTGTGAACGTGTCCATCGTTCAAAGCTATTCTCCCAACAACGACATGACGAACGACAAAGCAGTCGACCCATCGTCCGAGTCTACCATGTTGGATGACATGCATGCGTTCCTGGGCTCGACGAACGTGGTGAAAAAGGTCGTGGTGGTCAAGGAGCCGAAACTGTACCGGTTTCGAGTGGCCACGGCGGCGGCGCGGGCCTCATGGGTGCGCCATATCCGCACCGCCCAGACATGTCGTGCCGAAGACTACTTGGACCAGCCATAAACAACATGATCTGTGACATTGTTGTGGTGATGGTGGCGTTCACTCCAATGGGTCGACGATGACGCGTGGTCCTGTGACAACGTATCGATCCAACTCGTTCGTTCGCGTCAGAGTCGTCACGCCCAGAAACTGGTTGCCGTCGTGGCGGTAAACGGCCACGAGGCGGCTGGTCTCACTGGCCGGCCAGTTGGTCAAGGAACTGGCATTAGACGCCATGTCGTCGAACCAGTGGACTGACATGCCGCCAATCCATCGCGCTTCCGTGGTTGCGTCGACGGTCCACGTTGGAAACGACGTCGGCAAGCACGACTCAATGGGCTCCAAGTCAAACGTTTCAGCCTATACATTGTAAGGGAATTCATCGCAATATGACGACATATGAAGGACGTACGTTGACGGCGGCAGCAATCTCGTCTAGCTTGACGCTCGACGAGCTGAGAAAGCCGCCGCTCTGGACGCGATGCAGCATGGACAGTGTCGCCCCCACGTAGGAAGTCGTGTCGGCGTGGGAGGACGACGACAGCATGGGGATGCGCTCTCCACACTCCCTTGCAATGGATCGAATGTATGTACCTTCGCTGCAAACGACGCGAATGGTTGCCTATTGCACACAGGTAGATGTTAGGGAAAGGATTGTGGGGTCGCATCATGCATACATGCACAGACTTACCTCTGGAAACGAAGGATGGGGTTCGAAGGCCTGTGTACTGATAGAATCCACGGTCACGTTGCGCAAGGGTACGTCTTCCAGTTGTATCTACAATCGACGTTGGAATGGATCGAGCTGATACGGCATGACGACCAACCTTGCCTTCCCTTGCAAGGGTGTATAAACGTTCGCCATCCTTTCGAAAGGCGCTCACCATGGGCGGCCGCTGTGTGATGTTGCCCACAAACCTATGGGATGTTGAATCCAATGGTGCGAGGTGGATGTGACGCCTGTACGCTTTGAGTTCGTCGTCGATTCGAGCCTTGGTTAGCCAGGGCACGGGATGTTCATGAAGGATGTTCCTGGAGATCAGTGTCATTCGAACCTTTCCCAGCCATCATGAAGTTGAAGTACGCTACCCCGTGATGTCGTCAGTGTCAGTTGTGATCCCAAATCGAATGGTTCCGTCGTACGCCTTGGATTTGTCGAGGAACTACACGTGCACGCGACGAATATGATGTCCACGACCATCCACGAGGTGGATCGAGAAGTTACTTGAATGAATTTCGTCGCGCGATTCACTGCAATGGGCAGCACGCCAGTGGCCATAGGATCCAACGTCCCTGCATGCCCCACACGCTTCGTCCTGAGGATTCGGCGGAGCTTGGCCACGCAGTCATGCGATGTCAGCCCGCTAGGCTTATGCAGGTTGATGAACCCACTCGCCTTCACCTTCTTCATGCAGGATGATGGGAAAAATTGGTGGAAAGGTGTCAAATAATTATTATAAACAATAAGCCATTGTTGTACTAGGGTAAAGTATACGTGGGAACAATTTTAAAAACTCATTCCTGTTTTGCGCGCCTTATCCATTTACTGATCAGCAAAGAGCTTGCCTTCCCCGCGGCCGCCACGGGATTGAGAACGACCGCCGTTTCCACGGCCACCAGCACCAACACTCGAAGCGCTGGACGTTCGCGCGCGCGGAACAGAAGCGCTGGACGCCACCGCTCCATTTTCTGCCGCAACCTCAACAGCATATCCAGAATGTTCGACTTGGGCATCGTCCCCAGCTGGCTTAGGTCCACGGCGACTTCGATTTCCACGTCCACCACTGCGACCACCTCGACCTCCTGCATCTTGTGCGTCGTCGTCGACAGCTCCAATGCCTCGGCCACGCCCTCGACCATTGCGCGATCCTCGACCACCGCGCGATCCTCGGCCCGTTGCTTCTTCGTTGGTAGTCTCGGCAGCTGCAGTTGCATTTTCCGACACTTCTGGAGCGCCCGAGGCTGTCACAACGTTCTTCTTTGCGCGAGCTCGACGCGCCTTCGGGGCTCTGCTTTCACCATTTTCGCCGCTCTCAGCTGCGTAACCACCCACTGCAGCCGTTTCGCCTTCTTCAACAGCTACATCTCCCCCTCGACCACGGCCACCACCTCGGCCGCTTCGTCCACGTGGCTTACGGCCACGACCTCCGCCGCGAGTTTGTCGGCTATCATCTCCATCGTACACATTCGTCACACCGTCAGATTCCGGGTTCACTTGGTCCACAGGGATGGGCTTTTGGTACCCGGACGCGTTCAAGTTGACCAAGGACACGTTCAACGCCAATTGGATCGAAATGCTGGGAATGCGGCGGACGGTCGTCACAACGTCCAGGCCTTCTTCAAGTGGCTCATACACGTCCTCGGTCTCCACAGACAAAATATTCGTGACCGTGTGGATGTTTGGGATGCGGTGCTTGAGAATCTCGGCCACGGTGACAGCCTTGCTGATGGCATTCCCCATCGCCTTCAGCACGATGTCCCCTGACGTCGTCGCTTTGTCGGCGGGCGTGAGCAGGTTCGTAGCATACGATACATACCCATGCACATTCCCAAACTTTGTGATCCGAACTTCGTTCGGCAACGTCGCGGCGTCCTGATCCGTGGCCTTTTTCTCTCCTCGGCGGTACTTGTCCATGCTCCTTCGAGTTCTTGGCCCCACGATCCAAAGTTCGCATCCGAAAAAAGGGACAGGATACCGTTAATTATCCGGATTCTATTGACCCCGTTTCAGAACGGTTTCGTAATGCCGACGACGACGATCAAGTCCACTACTGCGTCCCATGCCATTGCTTATCACAAATTGGAGATCCAGCACTCAAAGGAAGACGTCGCCGAGCTCAAACGTCTCATCGAGACCGCCACCGTGACCTTGGACGAACGACGGCAACGCTACGAGGCTCTCACTGCTGAGGCCGCCCATCGCCGTGCCAAGATGGCCCAGCTCGTGCAAGACGAGCTAGCCGTGCGCAAGCAGCAGGACGAGGCCATCAAGAGTCGCTTTAAACTGCAGCGCCGACTGTCTGACGTGGGAGGCCACGAGAACGCCCTCAAGATGCTCATTGCGACGCTAGCTGCAACCAAGAACGACGTGCAGAACGTGCGCCGTACGGCAGTAGTAGTAGATCTCTCGTCCATCGTCGTACTTAGATCATGTGTATACGTATATGCGAGTAGAGTCCAAAGCAACGTTGTCGGCCGCACACAAGGACATGGAGAAGGAGATCGCGTCGTTGACGGCGGCCGTGCAAAAAGCCAAGGCAACCATCGAGACTTTGAATCGCGACCGCCAAGCTCTTGAAGCCAAGAAACTTGACGTCGACGGCAAACTGGCCAAAATTGCCGCGTTCCTCACGTCCCCATAGTCATGTACGACTAGAATATATATATAAAATACCATGCAATTCGTATATATATTATATATATACCACCCCTGTACAGTACACTAACTAGTACATATGTACTAGCAGTTATTAGTATCCACCAACTGTCAGCACCAAACCAACAATATATGCTCTAAATTTCTTTAACAGCTTCTACCACCTTTTGCCAGCATAATTGTTGGCCTTGGTCGCATTGTTTCCCCCTTGGTTGCCGGGGGGGTTCTTTCGGCTGCTTTGGGTGCCTCGGACGTTCGAGTTGGTTGCGTTCGAGTTGTTGAGCTGGTTTTTCGAGTTATTGTCGTACTTGCGGCTGTCGTTGCGGCGCTGGTACGAGCTATCGTGGTGGGGGTCCTTGGGGTTGTTCGTGTGAGCCGAGCGCAGGTCCATCATACGCTCATTGTTTTCCACAATCGTGCCAATCTTGTCGCTATACTGGAGCGCCAGCTGCTGCAGCCGCGTGCGCTCGACCTTGTGCAGCACAATCGTCTGGGAGCCTTGGTCCCACGCGCCTTGCAGTTCTTCGTTGATCATCATCTTGGACACGACCGAGTGCACCGTCTTCGACTCGAGCTCAAACATGGCGCACAGCTGCGCCAAGTCGAGCGAATCGTACTCCTCCGAGAACGCCATCAAGTACGACCGCAGCGACTCGACTTGGATCTTGTGCTGCACCAGCGCCTTGACCTTGTCGGACGTGCCCGTGCCCGGCAGCAGATCCCACACCGGCAGCCCGCAGATGAGGGCGACGCTGCGCTGCCACTGGCCCTGGGACAAGTACTTGGCGGCTGCGACGATGTGATCGCGCGTGTTCTCGGGGGGACCGGCAAACACGAGTCGGTCGTGGAACTCGAGCAGCTTGCGGAACGCCTTCGAGATGACGCGGCGGCGGTCCTGCGTGCGGGACAGCACCATGTTGGGCACTTCGAGCAGCATGGCGGACGTCAAGTGCGCCACTTCCAGCAGCTCGAGGTTGATGTGCATGTGGTACGGCACTTGGCGGCGCTTTTCGAGGCGCTCTTCGTCCGCGTTACGCTCCTGGTGGCGGAACGACGCCATCCCCTGCGCCAGCAGTTCCTTGGTCTTGGAACCCGTGCAAATCTCACTCAAACACGCGTGCGCTTCCCACGTGAGCCCGAGGCGAAACGCGCACAGCCCCAGCTGCGCCATCATCCGGTTAAACAAGATCTGCGTCGCAATATCCGTATGCAGGATCGTGTCCTGGAGGTGCGACATCAAGAGAAGGTCTCGTGCTTCATGGAACCGATCATGCAGCGCGTGGTGGTAGATGTGCGCGAGCATGGCGCGGGTCTTGCTGCGGTCGTCCGCGTACTTGTACACGTACAGACACAGCTCCGACAGCTCCTTCTCCACGTCCACGTGCTCGACGTCGACGCGCGGCTGGCCGAGCACGGACGCGGGGTGCACCACGGACGGATCAAACGACTCGACCGCGACCGCCGACGAGCTTTCACACGCCGGATGAAGGAGCGCGGGGTCGCCGTAGATGGCGCGCTTGGCGTTGGACGCGTGGAGTGCGTTTGCGATCGAGTCGTGCTTGTAGTACATGAGCTCGGCCTGGATCAGCGCCACGGCGGCGCCGCGCACGTGGTCTTGCTGCCGCTTGAAGTAGTCCTGCACCCGCTTGGCGAGGCCGCTTAGCAGCGCTTCGTCGTACAGTCGGCCAATGTAGTCCGACGTGTGGGGGTCCAGCTGCTGCAGACTCTTGGTGTACTCGTCCGCCAATCGCTCCACAAACGCAGAGAGGTCCCCCGAGACCTTGATCACGCCCTTGGCCCCGGCCACGGGGAGGAGGTCTTGGCCGGGCACGTCGTCGTCGTCGTCGTCGGCATCGGCGGCGTCCTTGCTCTTGGTCGCGCCGGCGCGAATGAGGTCAGCCTGGTCCTCCGACGTCAGCGGCGCCAGCTTGAAGCCAGGGTTCCGGTCGAGGATATCGAGAATATTGACCAGGTCACTGTGCACTAGCTTCCACAGCCGCGTGGACAGCACCTTGTCGATCTTGGAGCTCGTGTCAAACATCTGCGTGCCCACCATGTGCATGGTCGCGACCACTTCGCGGGCAGGACCGAGGCGCCGCGCATAGTTGACCAGCTTGCGCAGCGTCGAGAGCTGTTCGCCGAGGTCCGTCCCGCGCTTGCCGCGCAAGGCAATCACTTCCTTGATCTTGTTGTCAAAGCCCTTCTTGCCGAGCTTCAAGTCCTCTTCGACCACCGTCTTGCGCACTTCACGCTCTTTGATCTCCTTGGGGCCGCGGGTGGGCTTGACACGCAACTTTTTGGCGGATTCGTTGGCCGTGGGCACCTTTTTCAACCAGCGCGCGCGGCCCTTGAGTTCACCAAACGCCTTGTCGTCGTCGTCGCTGGACGAGTCGCTCGATGAGTCGTCGCTGCCGGCAAACTCATCCGACTCGCTTTCATCCTCGTCGTCTTCTTCGTCGTCATTCGACTATGTCAAGCAATATGGTCACAAACTAGGTTGCTTATAAACCACGAATGCAGATATATATATATATATATGGCGGCCTTTTCTATAACAACGACAGATTACGACCGTTCGTCATTTCAAACAAAGGTCATTCGATATTGCAAATGATAGTTTATAACGGGGTCGACGCCATGGAATGGCTGCCTCCGCCGTGCGAATTTGCGAAATAAATGAAATAAATAAATAAATGTCGGCCAATTCTATAACAACGACGGACAGATACCATTCGTTATTTCAAACAAAGGTCATTCGATATTGCAAATGATAGTTTATAACGGGGTCGACGCCATGGAATGGCTGCCTCCGCCGTGCGAATTTGCGAAATAAATGAAATAAATAAATAAATGTCGGCCAATTCTATAACAACGACGGACAGATACCATTCGTTATTTCAAACAAAGGTCATTCGATATTGCAAATGATAGTTTATAACGGGGTCGACGCCACGGAATGGCTGCCTCCGCCGTGCGAATTTGCGAGATTGCACACCACATGCAACACTATTACGCATCCCAAAATGCCATACCTCGTCGTCTTCGTCATCATCACTGTCCTCGTCGTCGTCGCTGTCGTCGCTTTCCTCGTCGTCGTCGCTGTCGTCGCTTTCTTCCTCCTCGCTTTCAAACGCGGAAGGGTCCTTGCGGTACGCCTCGAGTTCCTTGGCAATGGACTCGTTGTGCTTCTTGATCTTGCCCTTCATGCGGATCAACGCCTTGGAGTTTTCCTTACTGAGCTTCTTGTCCGACTTGTTCTTGAGCTTGTCGACGATCTCGTCTTCGAGCTGCGCCATGCATCGGATGTAGTACTTGGGTAACCCATGCTGGGCAATCGCCTGCTTGGCCTTGGCGTTGTCCATTTGCTTGGCCATCGCGTCGAACTCACCTTGGATCTTGCTCCAGTCGTGGATCTTCAAGAAGCGGTTGATCGCGTCCACCGCCAACTGCAACGCTTGCAACGCCTTGTCCTTGGCCGAGACCACGACGCGTACGTCGTCGTCCGACTCGGACTCGGAGTCCACATCCCAGCGGTTGGCCTGGATCTTTACATCTTCGACTTCGGAACCAGCGCTTTCGCTGTCGCTCCCCGATTCGGACGAGGACCCGCCCCAGAATCGACTTGCCATCTTGAGCGTGAAAGAGTTGTGGTAGACCACAAACTCACACGATAACTGGACCAGGCAGAACCTTGTTTTAATGAACATAGACAGCAAAAAAGAATTTTAATCATTGTGAATTACTATGGTAGGAAATATACTTTTATTTAAATATTCCCTCTTAGCTATGAACAAAGCCATTGACTGCACGCATGAACCCCCATTGACAGCAAAGCGTGAAGCAACCATATCGACCAAGGTCACCCTTGTACTATGCCTACGTAGTCGACATGATTGTGACGGATTTGCACAGATAGGCCAAGGCGTGAAGGGGTTCAAAGACACGCACCCTTGAAATGATCATTGACCTGCAGTCAGGAGGGGGGGACAAGATCCACTATGTACTCCTTGGTCTGCATTGCTTGTATTGTGAAACGTCATACCTAAGAAGTAAATCGCTGATCCAATTGACGGCCAACACGATGCTTGGTACGAGAGGTCAGCGAGACAGACACAGTGGTCAGTGTATATATATGCCTGTAGGGAGTTGGATCTTTTTTTCATGTTTTCATTCGATTTTGAGCATAACCTTTGAAATAAATCGATTATAAACTTTGACGGGTTTTGCTAGGATTGGCCCATGCATTTGCACCAGTCGATCGCCATCTATCTCTGGACTTGAGTTGTGCAACATGTTGGCACGTGCGTTCAGCGGTCTGCGGCTGGGTGTGGCCCGGCAATCCGTGGGCCTGGGGTCTGTGAGCCATGCGGCAGGTTTTGCGTCGCACAAGAAGAATGACGACGACGACGACGATGACGAGTCGGCCAGCAAGGAGGACGACGGGTGGTTCGACGAGTGGGGTCCCCGACCTGAATACGACCCGGACAACTGGTTTGGGTTCAAGGGTGACCTCGACGAAGTGACCGAAGACGGCACGGCCACGTGGATCCAAGCTGTGCGCAACATGGCAGACATCGTCACCGAGCGCGACCTGCTCATCAAGCGCAAACGCCAAGAAGAACTTGCGAAGAAGAAGATCATCCGCGTGGTGGAAGTCGACGAGTTCGGACGCGCATACGGCACTGGTCGCCGCAAAACCAGTTCCGCGCGTGTGTGGGTGAAGCGCAACGAAAACGACGGCCACGGCACCATCCGCGTCAACAAGATGGACCTCGTCGACTACTTTGCCCGCGACGCGCACCGCCACGACATTCTGTTGCCGTTCTTGGAGATCGACCACCTGGGCAACTTCGACGTGTACTGCACCGTCAAGGGCGGGGGGTTGTCTGGCCAGGCTGGCGCCATCCGCCACGGCATTAGTCGCGCATTGGAGAAGTTCAACCCGGACTTCCGCCCCGCGCTCAAGGGCGCCGGGTTCCTCACGCGGGATTCGCGCATGGTCGAAAGTAAAAAGACCGGGCGGAAGAAGGCGCGAAAGTCGTTCCAATGGGTCAAGAGATAGATTCGGCCGTTGTTCAATATACATAACGCGACGGCATCCCGTCGTTGCTTTAACCAGCCCTTGTCGTTCGACTTATATTATGCAGTAGGTACACCTCTGGCCAAGTACGACAGCCAAGGTTATGTATTTGTACATAGCCGTGGTGATTGAAAGGGGTGTACACTGCTGGGGCTGCTGTATAACTAGTGCTGCTAGCTACGAATGAACGTTTACACAGTTCACCTAGTCGACACAATTATACTTCGAAGTATGCATCTAGGACGAAACTAAAGTGCCCTGTAGTATGCGGTAGTACAATACATGCTGAGGGAGAATGTCGTTTGGTGGAGATGGACATTGATTTGGAGCTCACTTGGACTACTTATGGAAACCCTTTGTTTTTCACACACGAAAGTGTCGGGTATCCGTGCATGTTGATTCACGGTCGTTGTTACGAGATGTATGATACCTTTCCAAGCCAACGGAGCAGACTGGAACTGGTCGTTGACTAACTATAGAGATATCGGTAGATGCTGTGGCATTACTTTTGACCATCTGGTACAAGGAGGATTCACCAGGCGGAGATACCGAATGCAAGGTCTAGAGCGAGCGACTACTACCTATGCTACCACGTTCAGGAATGAACCGTCCAAACACCGCCACGTTCAAAACCAAATCGAATTGTGACCAGTCAATCCCAAAAAACTCTGAAATCTTATGTGACCACTTTTCGGGCATTTTGGTGGGGGGGGGTCGACTTTGGACCATATATCTTTATACAGTACACCCCCCCCCAAGCTAACAATTCACAGTAACGCTAATCATGTAAGCTTAACGAATAATATTACTCATTTAGCTATCAAAACGTTAGCTGATTTGCACTGCGAAGTCCTACACCAAGGAGGTTGGCACTACTTGGATCTTCAGATTTTCATCCGTCTTGGAGTCCACAGCTGCAGTAGTTTCACCCACAACTCGGAACTTCAGGGACGATAGAAGTAGCACAAGGCCGAAAAAGACGGCATGGCCGGCGACAATCCCAAACCATTTGAGGGGGGCCAAGGGTTGTGTGACGTCCAGAAGGGCGTAGGGCCACAAGTCGTTGAGTCCAGTGGCCATGGTGATCCACGTCACAGACCCGTACAAGGCTGGCCACATGACGACGAACTTGAGGTTGTATCTCTGGACAAGGTGTTCGTTGAAGGCAAACTCGACCGACAAGAGTCCGAGGTTCACCCCATGCACGACGTACGTGGTCCAGGGAGTCACATGCGCTGGGTTGTACAGAACCAGCCAGTACACAGTACACACCACCGCGCATGACGTGAGCACCACATCGAATGCAGCGTTGAGGGCCCCGTTCGCGTGGGTTGGCGAGGGTTGAAACCAAATCTGCACTTGGTACACGATGGCCCACCCCAAGTATATGATTTGGATCGTAAAGTTCCAGTACGTGTAGTAAAAGAGGTCGTCCAAGTTGCTCTCAGCCAGCCGCAGCAACAGCACCACCACGAAAAACGAAAACGTGGCAATACGAAACACCAACAACGGGATCGACTTGGAAGGCAGGGGAACTTGGACGCGATACGTCACACGGGGGATCGTAAAGAGACGGAATGCCGACACTCCGAAGCCCGCCGCCAGCATGAGCGCGATCACCACGGACTGCCACACGACCAACTCGACCATGCTCGTTGTATCCCCCGACGATTAGAAAGTGCGTGACGATCTGAACGCCACTATTGTTCAAGATCCAAGGATTTTTATTGGTCGTCATAAATGTAGCATCCCTTTTGATTGGATGCCTGGAATGCTCTACTTTTTCCTCCACCAATGGTCGACAATTTCGTCGAATTCGCGGCCGAACAACACCATCACGTACGATCGTGATGCGACTGCACGCCAGCTAGGTCCTTGTTCTTGACCAAGTAGCATCCTTATGAGTAGCGATTGAACGGCAATTCAATAACGTTATGGTCATTCTGAATGAGTTGTTGACCGTGTCCAACGTCGCCAAACACATACAGTATTATTGCTCACGTTATTGGGATACTCTTCCATTTCGAATTCAGTGTCGCCGACATGAAGTACAGTACTCCGGAGAAATATTGCATTGTTTGCGTTTGTTAACAATTCGAAGAACGACACTTCACTACAGTGCTGTACCTACTTTGTGGTCATGTCTGCAATTCTGTTGCCCTCACGCTCCTCTCCGTTGTACCATTGCCCCCCACGAATTAGCTATAGTGCTGAGGATGCGTGTCAATTTGACGGGACTGCATCAACATTATGGCAATCATATTGTGGGGGTCGCCGGAACATGCAGTCTGTAGTGGTCGTTGCCTGGATAAAGCACCTCAACGGGGAGTTGGTGTCACCCGTTGCTGGTGTTCTTGCAAGAAGCTTCAGGCGACGCCCCTTCGTTTGAAAGCATGGCAACAAACCCGAACTTGTGGAAAGAAATCCTCTGTGGTGCCCTCCTGGGCATCGTTGGGGTTGCTTGTATGTACCGAATTGTGGCATATCCCGTGGAGCCCGGTCGCCATAACGTTCAAATCGCGTTCAACCCAAGCAACGTGTGGCTGCTGTCGTTTCGCTGTGCTACGTTTGTATTCTTCGTCGTAGTGTGGATCCTCCAAGTTCAATCCTCCAACTGGTTTGAGCTTGTGTACTACACGTACTGGAACTTTACACTCCAAACAATTTACTTTGGCGCCGCTATCGTCGACCAAGTGCGCCGATGGTCCCGACCCCCGACTTTGACCGATCGCTACTACGCCAACCGACCACTCAACACGTTATTTGACGTGGTGTTCGCGTCCCTCATTCTCGTCGCGCTTGTCTATTGGATTTTCATCTTCAACACGGCCAAGCACATCGAGTGGCCCACCTACGTCGTCCACTTGGTGAACGTCGTCCTCGTCGTCGTCGAGTTTGCCTTCAACGAACACCTAGCCCAACGCACGAGTCTCAAGTACGTGGTGCTGTGGCCAGCGATCTTTGCCAGCGTCGCGTGGATCGGCCACGCCACGTACACCCGAGGGTTTTGGCCGTACAGCATCATGAGCTTGGACAATCCGTACGCGCCGCTCGTTTGGCTTGGCATTGGGGTCGCCCACGTCGTCTGCTTTGGGTTTGTGCTGCTCTTGTCGTATTTCAAAGCGCGATGGGTGGGTGGTGAGCAGCCGCCGAGGTTATTGGCTCGGCAAGACATGCATTTGCACGCGTAAAAGAAAGGGGCGAGCCATGTACCCATGGCCATACATGTAGCCGCCCTTTCTGTCTTTGCACTCGGCCCTGTACAAATGCGGGTCATGGCCGTTGAAGCGCAACGATGACCGCATATTTCTTGATGTTGAGTACTTACTTATATTTCTTGATGTTGAGTACTTACTGTTAGTACCTACCGGTAGTAATAGTACGAAATGCCAAGTGGTTGCAAATCACAAGAATCAATTTCATTGGTTATACCACCATTTTCAAGTGTCTCTTACAGCAAGTGCATGTTGTGTGAAGGCTCTGAAGGATCGAAATTGGCCAATCACACGCTGTTCTAACCCTTATCGTTGGGTTCTAGGTTGCGGGAATGACGTGGCGCAACTGGGGCTCTTCGTGGTACTAGTATGTGTCAATCTTGGTAATCAAGCAGCTCCTTTGGTTGTACAATTTGGCACGCGGACACCGCATACAGCATCAGAGCGCTAAGATCCCATCATGTTTCGACGCGAAACTCCTGTTTCGGCGTTTCGAAGAAATATGTAGTTATGCATTGAAGGATGGAAGGTTTAGAGGGTGTTATCAACTCAACCGACACACACACACACACGTCGTCAGTCGTCAACGCGATCCTTCCTTGTCCACCACCTCCCGTGGAACGTACGGAGCATGTCCAACTTGTGGAAAGAAATAGTCCTCGGCATTGGCTTGGCTCTAGTTGGCGTCATCTGTACGTATCGGATCTACAAGCATCCCCGCAACTCTCCCCATGACCTCCAAGTGCCGTTCCGCGCAGCGAACTGGTGGCTTATGCTGTTCCGTATCGCGTCGTGTAGCTTCTTCGTCGTGGTGTGGAGCGTTCAAATGCATTCGACCAACTGGTTCAACCTCGTGTACTACACATACTGGAACTTTACCCTCCAAACGATCTACTTTGGCGCGGCCATCGTCGACCAAGTGCGGCGGTGGATCCGATCCAACGATGCGAACCATGCCAACTGGTCCCTCAACACGCTCTTCGACGTGGCCATGACGTCGAGCCTGCTTGTAGGACTCGTGTACTGGTGTCTCCTCTACGACCCGTCCAAGCCCACCGAGTGGGCTACGTACATTGTGCACCTGGCGAATATTGGCATGTTGCTCATCGAGTTTGCCTTCAATGAACACCTCGCCCAGCGCACGAGCCTCAAGTTCGTGATCCTGTGGCCGGCACTGTTTGCGAGCCTGTCGTGGATTGGAAACGCGACATTCAACAAAGGGTTTTGGCCCTACGATCTCATAAGCCTGGACAAGTCCATGGCGCCGCTGATTTGGTTTGGCATTGGGATCGGCCACGCCATCTGCTTTGGCATCGTCTTGCTCTTGTCGTATGCGAAGTCTCGATGGATGGTCGCGGCCACCCCACGTCCCGCCGCCGAACCACCGCTGGAAGAACATGCGCAAACCCCGACGACTGACGCCGACATGCATGTGGAACTTGCGACGCCGACGACCAAATCGATGACGGACAAAATGCATACCCAAGCGTGATGCTATTACAACGTTGACTAGTTACAGTGTAGTATCGCAGCTGTTCAGATGCACATATCGTCGCAAGTAAGATGACGACGCGATGGGAAATGGGGATCTACTTTGAATAACATAGGGGCAACATGAGAAGGCTATCTACAACTCGATGTGCTCCGTGTCTTGCAGCTTTTTGACGAAGTCCGACTTTTCGACACATCCGTTGCATGACACGCCACGTTCGCTGAGGATTTTCTTGAGCTCCTTCACGCGAAGCTTCGAGTAGTCGGCGCCGGCCTCCGTCTTGATAGGGAATCGAATGGAGCAGAACTCGGGGTTCTTCTTAGTCAAGCTTTGGCAGATCTTCAACGTGTCCTTGTTAAACGTGACTTGGCGCGCGGCATCCTTCTTCATCGGTTCCAAAAAGTAGCACTAGACACACCATACGTCAATGCTCCGCACGCGAAGAGAGAGAGAGCCATTCTAGTCGGTCGTACCAGCTTCTTTTCCTTCGGGCTCGACTTGAACTTGGTGCACATTTTTTCCAGGGCAACTTCGGCCACGTCCAATTTCGGCTTGCCCTTGGATTCCTTGAGCAAGTCGGTGTATTGCGCCTTCAGCGTATCGATGACCTTGATGCACACCTCGCACTCCTTGTCGTCCTTCGCAGACACTTCCACGGCGCTCAATCCCAACAGGGCGACGACAGCAACGTACAACAACTTCATGGCAACTCGTGGAATGTTCGATGTCAAGTGAAATGCGGGGTTTCAGCGAACACGTGGAATTTGTTCACGCGTGGCAACGATATCCGGATGTCTCGAAGTTTCGACACTCTGTTATCCGGACGACAGCGATATTTTTTATTTTTCACATGAATCCGATTCTCTTTTTCACTGCCTTATATTAATTCCTACAATAATCCGACGGGCTACAGTACGTACGTACTGGTACTGTATAGCATTGATGCTTGAATGCATTTCAATTCATGAAGAGTACCACCGGTACTACTTACATATAAACTCACTTGACAAAAATTGCTTTCAAGCAAATAGATTTTGATTTATCCAAGGTCCAAGCTCCGGCCTTTTGATTGGATGATTTGGAAATATACTAGTATTTAAGCCAATGGCAATCGATCAAGGTTCTGTGCATGTGAAATTCAGCAAAAAAAAACACAACGGCAAGCAATATGGCGGCGACTTACGTGACGCATGAGATCCGCGACAACTTCTTCCATGCGCAGCGAAGTGTCGCGGCGAACAAGATGTGCTTTGACTGCGAGCGGCGAAGTCCCATGTGGGCGACGGTATCCTTTGGCACGTTCATGTGTTTGGATTGTTCGGGATACCATCGGCGCATGGGGGTGCATGTGTCTTTCGTGCGGTCCACAGACATGGACGAGTGGACGGAAGAGCAGTTGCTGTTGATGCAGCTGGGGGGGAACAGCGAAGCGCGCAAGTTCTTCAAGCAGCATGGCGTGTCCGACATGATGAATGTACATACACACCAACCTCTTCGTTACATGTAGCTGTTTCTCGACCCTACCACGGTCCTGGCTAGATCGACGAAAAGTACAAGTCCAAAGCGGCCACGCTGTACAAAGCGCAACTATCGAAGAAAGTGCAGGCCGCCAAGTTTGACTCGTCCCCATTCGCCGCAGCCACCGCGACCAAGGTCGAGAGCCCTCCAAACCGATTCATCATCGATGGAAACTCATAGATCTTTGTGGGTAGGGCAAACCCACTGACGAGTTTGGGCTGGACAACTTGGCCAAGCTGGTCGGCACGGGGGAGGTGCCCACGATCGCCAACGCGTACACGGCGCGCTCGGTGGCGGCGGCCGTGTCGGTGCCGGACACGATCGCGCCCCCCGCCGCCCCGGGCCAGCTTCAAATCCGTCCGACGGTCACACTTGGCGGGGACTCATCTGGTCCATCGTCCTCTGCCGCTGGCGGTCTCGGCGGGGGGTCGACCATCACGTCCAAGCTGTCCAGTCGCGTACGTGCCGCCATCCTCGAGCGAGGCTAAGGTGGTTTTGGTTCATGATGTAGAAAGCAGGGGGGGCTGGAGGCGCCAGGAAGGCGACGCGGCTCGGCGCGACCAAAGTCAAGTCGAACTTTGACGACTTTGACAGTATTCCGTTTGAGGTACACACTTGCGTCGATGCTGGCGTCCCACGTGTTGTGGATCTAGAACGCCAAGCCGGCGGTGGCGGCTGCCGCAGCAGCTCCGTCGTCGAATTTGTCCAAGCAAATCGACGACGACGAAGCGCTCGCCCGTGCCATGCAGCAAGCCGACGAGTACGTTGTCACAGCTTTAGACGTTTGTTGGATCTATCTCTAACAGTGTCGCAGAGAGGCACTCGGTCGGTCGTTCAGCCAACACGCAAGCGTCCAGCAGCAGCAGCACACCACGGCGACGTCCACGGAGTCGCTCAACAAGTACAAGAACTCGAAGAGCATTTCGTCCGACAACTTTTTTGCCGCCGAGCACGGGTCCGTCGACCACGACAAGATCCGCCAGTTCTCCGGGTCGCAGTCCATCTCGAGTGACATGTACTACGGCGACGGCCGGGCGCGGTCGGCGTCGTCGGAAGGTATATATATATGGACGATGAGATTAGAATTATCCATGACAATACGCATGCGGTGGATGGATGGTAGCGAGTGACCAAGCAGCGTACCAGCTGGAGCAGCTCAAGTCCCAAGTGTCAGAAAAGGCGCAACAGGTATTTATAGTTACGAAGAACTCTATATCGAGCCAACTCGTGACGTGGCACTCTAGCTCAAGAGCATGACGTCGACTTTCTTTACGGATTTGCAATCCCGCTACTCGTAGACTGTTGTATATCCGACGCGTTCGGAACGGACGACGTTAACATGGTTCGTTGCTAGTCGATTTCTACAAAGGTGACAATAGACTTGTGCTTTTCGCCCAAATTTGCAACTTTTTTGGGGAATTCTTCAAATTGCCAACAACTGCTATTGGCTACACATACTGCAGGTTGCCTTATGATTGGGTAAAAAGAACGAATGGGAAAGATACCTCTTAAACTTAGTTGAATATTACATATCGCAGGTCCGGGGATCATTTGGCGGTTCGTTCCTGCCGGAAAGGAAATTTCGGGGGCTTGTTAAACCACCGCACTTCAAGGTTAACACTGCGTTAAAGTATAAAACGTGGTTCTTCCACTTGGCCATAGATATTTGGAATGAGTACTTTATAGTAAGTACGTAAAGTGCTACGAATGAGTACTTAATATGTATGCAAGTACTCTACGTAGTAAGTGCACTAGTACTATTAATACTGGTAGTACTTAGTACATACAGTAGTAGATGCGATTGCGCAGTACTACTACGATGATTTCCAAAGTTGTCCTTTGAAGTGTACAAATGTGTACCGTTGAATGTGTGAAAACGTGTACTACGTAGGATTAAAAATTTAAAAAGATCAGCAAATGCCCTCGGCCAAACTCTCTTCCGACAACAACCGGCCCCGTTGGCTTGCTTTCCCCAGCGGCGACGGCGGCGGTATCAACCGTCTCGACGGCAGGGGCGACACCACCGTCTGACGCGGCAGCAACGACGAAGACGGCGGAGGGTAGCTAGAAAACGACAGCGGCGGGTGGTGGTGGTGGTGGCTCGACGACGAATGACTCGTCAGGTTCTGCAGACTGGACGCCATCGCAGGTTGGTGGCGCGGGTGGGTAACCATCGTCTGGTACGCGGCGTACCAGTCGTCCCCGAGCTCGAGGGCCAGCGCCAGCAGAATCTCCTGGCCGGCCCATTCGCGATGCGCCGCGAACGACGGCAGCTTGACCACGGCGTGGATGTTGAGCATGAGGAACGGCAGGCATGCCCGACGGAGGCCGTCAGCGTTGCACTCGTTCGAGAGGCAGAGCAGCTCCACCACGTTGCAGACGGCGATGCGGTCGGCTAAAAACTTTTCAATGCGCACCCGCAGCTCCACCACTTGGTAGAACGCGGCTGCCCGCAGCAAATCTTGGGCCGACACGTCGTCAATCACGAGTTTACCAGTGTACTATACATACACGACAAATGCCCAGTGAGGTCTCGGGTATATATATATATATCGACACGGTGGTAGGAACCGTTTAATAGGAATATTATATCATATCAATGGTAGAAAGATTTGAATAGATATATAAACACAAATATATATATATATCATAACTAGAGCAAAGTGATGTTTCAAGGGCGGCAAAATGTCACGTACGAGAAAGCGCAAGATCATGGAAAACACGTTATACGTGCAATTGTCGATCTCAATCACGCGCTTCGTGGGGGTGGCCGACGCTGACGACCCAAACTACCAAACAAGTTGTTAGAAATATATATAGGAATGGTAATATATATATATATATCGAATGCTCAGCGTTCAATCACTGGCAAATAAATATCGAGATGCAATACCATGTTCTTAAAGTACGCGTTGCGCACAAACAGCACAATCTTGTGCGCGTTGATGGGGGCAATGTGCCCCTTGACGAGGAACTGGATGTCCGACAGCGTCGACAGCGTCAGCAGCTCCTCGTGGTCGTCCACCGTGTACGGCGGCACTTGGATCTCGGTCGGGGGGTCGTAGTCGACGGGGATCACGCGGAGGACGGCGTGAGCGGCGGCGCATCGGTCGAACGCATGGGCGCTCTTGAGCATGACAAATAGCACGTCCAGAAGCCCTTCCTTGAGCAGACTCGTCACTTCCCGCGGCTCCATCATGTGCACAAACGTAATCAAAATGTTGGCCTTGAGCGGGCCTACATATCAAACCACCTATATATATATATATATATATATATATATACAAAGCGTGATTACCGTCGGCAGCGTCCGCAGACACGCGGGACACCGAGTGCAGCATCTGGCGAAAGTCGTCGCGGTTCAGTTGCTTCCAAATGTTTCGCAGCGCCGACAAGCACACCCGCCACGTGTCCGTCGTTTGGTCCATCTCGAGCATGTGCAGCACCGCCCCCTCCAGCACCATTTGCAGCGCGCTGGCCGTGTCCTCGCTCAGCGCCAGGAGCGTCCCAGCCGCATGAAACGAAATCTCGTCGTCTTGTTCGTGCAGAGCCTTGAGAAGGATGGGCACGCCGCTGCACCGCGTGATCAGCTCGTGGTTGGATGGGTTCACCATGAGCGATTCGAGCGCTTTGATCGCCTTGTGGCACGTCATGGGGGCATGCATGAGCTCCAGCAGGGCCGGGATCGAGCTCTGGACACATGCGTCGCACAGCCGCGCGGGATGTTCGAGGCCCTGGACCACCGCCCTCGACTGGGAGCAGTCGCCGCACACGACGACCCCGCATTCCTACGCGGCGCCACCATTGTCATTCAAAACAGATGCAAAATCAATAAAAATATATCGAGCCAAAAGGAACCCGTTACGATACGAGGCCAACACGGGGGGGCGTGCGTACCCGGCAGTGGTGCCGCCGACGCAAAAAGTTGAATGGCGCGTCGCAGCACGCACACATCGTGGCCTCGCGGTCCTCCCCCCATGGCTTGATAAACTTCCACTGGAGCAAGTCGCCGGCGCTGTCGACGACGGTGGTCTTCACGTCGCGGAACGACAGCCCCAGCACGTCCACGAGGCGGTCGCTCAAGTACGGAGACGGCTTCGTGGCGTCAGCGTCGTCCCCGTACAGCGACACGCCTACTTGACCTAACTGCAGCGCAAACGACGACAGCCTCGCGACCCAGTTGGGCAGCCCCACTTGGAACGGCAGCGCCCGCCCAGAGTACCCGTTCGAGCGCAACATGTCGACAATCTCCCGCAGCCACACGGTTCGATTCACACAAATGTATCGGCCTCGGGCGTCTGGGTGCTCCAGCGCCAACACGTGGGCCAGCGCGCAGTCACGGACGTCTGTCAAAGCCCAATCTAGTGCCACAAATGTCACTATACCGAGGGAAAAATGGGGGGGGTATGTATATGACGTACTCAAATC
This sequence comes from Aphanomyces astaci, assembly GCF_000520075.1. NCBI lineage: Eukaryota > Oomycota > Saprolegniomycetes > Saprolegniales > Verrucalvaceae > Aphanomyces > Aphanomyces astaci. The sequence continues at coordinate 745,228 of NW_009798274.1, read as the reverse complement.
CACAATAGCATTGTAGTGGCCAGTGATCAAGTCGTATACGATTTGGTTGCCGCTGGGAATAGTGCGGGGGGTGCACACGGACGGCCCCATCAACGCGCCAGACTAGGCAGAGCGTAGCTCAAGCGACAGTCAAGAGAGAGAGAGGGGGGGGGGTCGGACGTACACAGATCGTGACCATGTTGAGCTTGGGCTCTTGCTCCACGAGCTGCCACGCCTTCTCTTCAGCTAGCTTGAGCCCCAAAAAGTGCGGATTGCGCTCCATCGAAGACACCATGTTCCAGCACAGATCGTTCACCACGTCACTCGCGTCCACGTGGTCGCTCAGCGCCGCCACCGACGACGACAGCACGATCTACGAAGTCAACAGGATGACTAGTCGTCCTCGGGACGAGGGTACGTACGTACCTTTTTGATGCGCGCTCGAACGCACGCCTTGATAAAGTTGGTCATGACAGGGACGATGCAGTGCATGCGGCTGCTCACTGGGTGCACGCCAGGCTCCTACAAGACAGACAGCATGAAGACACATGGCAGGGTGATGCACGGACTACCTTGGCTTCGGACAGGGGGTCCCGCACCGCGCACGACGACGGCGTGCCCGTGTGGATCACATATTCGCATCCTTCCACCGCAAGATCGCACGATTCCGGTGTCAACAGCGACGTTTCCACGACCATCAACTGCGTCGACGCACGGGGCAAGTCGACGAGCCGACTCACGTCGTCGTTTCGACTCTGCACCGTCCCGCGAACTTTGTAGCCGCGTTGGAGCAGCTCCGTCACAATCCATGCACCGAGGAACCCATCGATGCCCGTCACACAGATCGGCATCTTCATGCGCGACGCGTGGAGGTACGGGTGCGTCACGGACGATGCATTGGTGGACGACGATTCGACGACTTTGAACTGAAGCGCGTTCCACACGCTCAGGTACATGGTGGACTCCTCCGCAATGGTGACGCCATTTCCACCTGGCACTCGGCGTTGGGGTTGCTGGTCTTTCGCCCGGCTCGCCAACTTGATGGTGTTATTACTGTCAAAGGGCATGCCGGTGGTTGGGGATGTCGAGCTGTTGTTCTTGGACCGGCGCTTCCGTCCTACGGTTGCGCCACCATTCCCATCGACAAACTGGTCTCTCTTCTTCTGTTCTACGCGGAAGGCAGTGCTAGGCGACGCAGCATCACCATGCTGTGGCCCGAACAACATCGTAAGTGCACTATGCGCTTGATGCGGAAGGCAGTTTTGAGGTTGTTGAACCCGATGGCTTTTTTCTTGTATTGGCCTTTGTATGGGCAATTTATTAAACACTTGGTCGAAACGGTGCTACCGGTCATACAAAACTCCATATAATTTTATTTCAAGACCAGAGAAGATCCACCCAACTGAGCTATTTTTGCTCGCCGTGTTATCCGGATGTTTCCGTTCTTTATTTGTCGCGCCACGCCGCTTCCTTTGTTTTACAGGTGTTTGTTTTATATGGAGCGATGGACAGTATCCGGATGACACATGCATTTTGGCTGTGCATTTCACTCGGCTAGAACGGGCGGCGTCGTCCAAGATCATGCTGTTCGGACCTCAAGTTGTCGGCAACCCTGCCGCGACGGCGACAACCACACAGACGAAGAAGGCAGCACTGTCCTCTTCCACGTCGATAGATGAAGGTGGGATAGATAAGAAGAAGAAGAAGCGGTCGAAAGCGGCCAAGAAATCCAACGACGTTGACGCCTCCAGCACCACGTCCGCATCGACCAGTAGGCGTGACCGATCCAAGAAGAAATTGGCCCGGCCTCTAAATGTGTCCCCGCACGTGGACATGTCGTGCATGTACGCCACCGTGTGGAAGGGGCTCAAGTACCTTCGCAAGACGACGACCGGTACCCTCCACAAACCCATTTGCGTGACCGGCGTCGACGGATTCCTCGCCGCTTGGATCGTCGAGAAACTGCTCGTCAAGGGGTACAAAGTTCGCGGTACCGTCCAGAACAAGAACGACGACATCTCCAAGCTGTACGACCTTCCGTCGGCCAAGAAGCACTTGACCATCGTCGAGACGTCGCTGCTCACGGCGCAGTCGTGCGACTTGGCCGTCGACGGCTGTGATTTTGTCATCCACACTGGCACACCCACGTCTTGTTCCGTGCGGGACCCGTTCTCCGAGAAGCAGGTACGTCTTCACATCCGTCCATGTTTCGACGACCTGCCTCCATCCATTCCGTCGTCCATGGCTTCATGCGGTGTCGTGCGTAGGAGCCGGGGGTGTACAGTATCAGCAGCCGCGTGCACTGCATCGTCCCCATGATGAACAACTTCATCACAGCGTGTGTGCGCGCCAAAGTGAAGCGGGTACGTCGGTCCACATGTTGTTGCATGACTCACGGGGGGGTTTCGGGGGTAGGTGGTGCTCACGTCGTCGATCGCGGCGATGGCGGACAGCGTGGACGCGCAGTCGCAAGTGACGGACCTGAGCTGGAACGTCACGTCGTCGTTGGATCGAAACCCTCACTTTCTCAGCTTGAAATTGGCCGAAGAGGCGGCTTGGCAGCTCGTCAAGAACGAGTCCATGGAGCTAGTGACCATCAACGTACAGCCCTTTCTTTCTTCTACTTCTCCATCTACTTCTCCATCTACTACATCCTCACGAGCATGCGTAGCCCGGCATGTTGATCGGTCCATCGCTGTGTAATTCCAAGATTTCGCCCGGTACCCAAGTCATATACGACCTCATCGTGGGCCATTACTCGGCCTTGGTGGATCTGAGTACGAAGTCTCGTTGATATACACGGCGTTGCTGACACATACTTGGTTAGATTTCGCCATGGCGGACGTCCGGGACTGCGCTGCCGCGCATGTGCTAGCGCTAGAACACATGGACGCGCGCGGGCGGTACATTTGCGTGCACCGCACCGTGTGGCTTCGCGAGATGGTTCAAATTCTGAGCCGCAACGGCAACAGCGGGCGGGCGCTACCCCTGCAGGTAGGAGACGGTGGAGCCTTCGTCAAGTTAGTACGTGTGTATGCGTACTGATCGTCGATAGGTGGTGCTGCCCCACTGGGTGGCCAACTTTGGGTACGCGCTCCAGCTGGGGCAAGTGGGGGTGTCGCTGTACGCCGAACCGGACGCGACGTCGTCGGGGCCCCCCGCGTCGCCCTATTCGCACGACAAGCTCCTGGACGTGTTCAAGTTTAACGACCAGACGGCGTTTCGAAGCGTGGACGACACCGTGGTCGACTCGGCCAAGGACCTGCTCAAGTGGCATCTTATTAAGCCCTGGCACGAAGATCACTCGGTCACGGCGTGTGTGTGCTGCGGTACTCCCTTTGGCGTACTCTTTCGCAAGCATCACTGCCGGGTACACATCCTTCTTGTAATAACTAGTACATCATGGCGATGGATCGTGCGTAGGAATGCGGCCGCATCGTGTGCAATGCGTGCTCGCTGTCCCGCGCGGTGGTCGAAGGCTTTGACGACAAGCAGCGCTTCTGCGACGGCTGCGTGTTGTCGGCGGTCCCGGCGCTCTTGGCCGGCCTCGCCGACCCGCATCGTGACGTGGCCGTTCATTGCAAAGCGGTGGTGGTGCTGGAATCGTTGATGGAAAACCAAAAGAACCACGAACTGCTCGCGCGCGGGGGCGGCATCCCCATCTTGTTGCAGGCGCTGCATGCCACCGACGACATTGTCGCGGTCAACGCCGCCGGCGCACTCCACAAACTGTCCCAGCGTCTGCCCACGGCGCTCCAACTGGTGCTCGAAGGTCAGATATATATATATATATATTGTGCCTTTCACCCCAATGTTTGAACTTGTCTATCATTTCGCCATATAGCATTCGAATCCATTTGATCTCGTTTAAGCTGGTACAAACTATACTATACAACGATTAGTATGTATGTGGTTTTGCCCAATGCGGAGGGGTCAAACGTTTGGATTGGCAGAAATTCGACATGACGTGATTTGATTGGCTCAGGCGTTCTTGAATCCATTCTCGCAACACATTCGATTGTTTTGCAGAGGGCTCCAGAGTTTCGAATCGATTTTAACAATAAATATATATATCATCTCACGTATTGTGATTCCGACTACCTCGGCACTATATATATATAAATATATATAATCTCACGTATTGCGATTCCGACTACCACAGGCACGGTGCTGCACATGCTCGAGATGGAGGAAGGGTCTGCGGCATGGCGGGTTTGTTTGCTGGCGCTCAAAAACTTTTGGGGATACGTGGCCCGTCGCGACTTCAAGACGATGCTGATCGCGTCCGTGCGCGTGACCCCCGACACGGCGTCCGGTACTACCTCGTTTGAGGACACCTCGTGTGTGTGAAAGGACAACTCAAGGATGTGCCTGATGTAGGCACGTTTCGGGGCAACGTGATGCTGAGTTTGGTGCACTTGCTGGACCCGTCCGAGTGGCTAAAGCTCATTCCCGAGGGTCTGATCCCGCTGCTCTTGGATTTGCTGCACGACGACTCCGAGTACGCGCACCGGACGGTCGCGCACGCCATCAAGCACATGCTGCCGACGTCGTACCGCCCGACGATCGACGTGGACGTGCCGTCGCTTCGGGAAACGTACGACCGGGATAAGGAAGCCATCGACGTGTGGTTTGTGGTGGGCGCGCACAAGATTGCCGCCAATCGCGTGGTGCTGAGTGTCCAGAATCCCTTTTTCAAACGTCTGGTACGCTGTCCTCTGTTGTTGTATATATATATATATAACGATACGAATCGTTGTATATATATTGGTGTAGTTGGGGACGTTTCCAAAACACGTCGAAGTGTCGGACGTCAACAACCACACGTTTTCGCTTCTGATTCACTTTTTGTACACGGAAGAAGTGGCGATCGACTTGCACAATGCCGTCGACCTGCTCGTGGCGGCGGCGCTGTACCACGTCCCCGAGCTCCAAAAGCGCGTCGAGCGCTTCCTCGTCGACGAAATCACGGCCCACAACGCGATGGGCCTGTGGGCCGTGGCCCACAAGTGCCTCGCCACGGACCTCGAGACTGCGTGCGTGGCGTTCATCCTGCGCAACATCTGCGCGGTGGCCGCCACGGAGGGCTTCACCGCCCACCACCGGTCGCGGGTCACGACGGACGTGGTCGCGGCGCTGTGCCGCGTCTTGGGGCCTCCGTGGTCGGTTTCTTTCAACGCGATGGCGCCCAAGGACCTGCGCGGTCTGGCGGCGCTCGCCGACGTGGCGACCTTGCCCGATGACGACGGAAAGTCTGCGAACGATGTACACTCGGAGTGGTCGTCGGTCACGGACGAGTTGGCCGAAGGGATATGCTAGCTAACGTTATTTATCGCATGTGAACGATCGATCGATGATGGCGCGAGTGCCGAGTAGTAGGATTTGATGGAACATGTGACAGCGTAGCTAGCAGCGACTCACGTGAGAGTGCAGCTTTAGGTGCTTTGTTTGCACACCCACTTCATTCTGTCACAAAAGTAGAGAGAGACTAGCAGAGTCCAATGATAGCAACTGCATACAGCGGGGTTTCGCTATTAACCACCAGCGTGATGGTGTGTTTTACATTGTCGCATGTTTGGCAATTGCCATTTGTCCAGTCTATTTAGAGTGGAAATTGGATCGTCTCGGCCGTAACGTTAATATCGCTTGCCTCCAACCCTGTCACAAACAATAGTCACGATGAAAACGATAGGTTCAAACTCGAGAGTGTGTGTTGTCGTACGTCGTTGGTACACTTTGACGTAGTCGACGACCATGCGCTGGGGAAAGGTTGTGGCGGCAGTGGGGTCGCCTGGCCATGTGCCCCCGACAGCGAAGTTCAAAATGATGTAGAACGGCTTGGAGGGCAGGAAGAAGGACGCCGGCTTGCGGCATCCCGACTTTGGAGGCAGGCGGTAAAACTCTTGGCCGTCCATGAACCATTGGATAGACGTGGGGGTCCACACGACTACAGTAGTAGTAGTATAAAGCCATCGAAAGAAGAGATGTCACTGCAACATTCGTTCGATACAGCATGCTGTGAATGTTACCTGAATACTCGTGAAACGCATATGACAACGAGTCGTCGTTTTGGGAAGCCCCCGTGGGGCCGCACACGGCGGGGTCGTCGTGAAGGTTGGCATTGCAAGCCCCTCCAAAATGGTAGTTGCCTACCACCACCACATTGTTATTCGCACCAACTGGCCACAACTGCACTTTGCCGTAATGTTTGGCTACCGTAGATCGTCTGGGGGGTCTGCCCCACGTACTCAACGATATCGATCTCGCCATCCATGGGCCAGCATCGCCCGCCCTTTGGCATGAGCCTACATATAGTCGTGTGACGTCATAGTCATATTGTGTATAACGCTGTGATTACCAGAACGCAGGCCACATGCCAGCGCCTCGGGGGAGTTGGATGCGAGCTTCAAATTTGCCGTAGCGTTGGCTAAACGAATGGGCCGTGTCGAGCTTGGCCGATCGGTAGCGCCGCGTGCCGGATGCTTCGGAAACATGCGTCAGGTTGGACGCTTCGAGGACAAGGTGGCCGTTCTGGACGTACGCTTGGTCCCGGAGGTACACTTGCTTTTCGTCGTTGTGGGCGCAGTCACGGTGGGTGGAGCAGTCGTGATGGACGTGCCACTTGGCCAGATCCAGGCGATCAAAGTGCTCTTCAAACGTCAATTCCCATTCCGACGCATTCAAGCCGCCGGCAAAACTGGACACGACGGTCGTATCATTCGTGGTGATGGCGGTGGCATTCGCGGTGTCTTGAATGTCCGAGGCAGAGATACTACCCCCAATGATACTTGAAGCAACGAGCCACACCCACAATTCGAACATGTCCCCGAGATTATTGAACAATGACCTTTAGAAGTCTTAAGGAGGAGTTGGTGTGGTTGGTCGCGATGGTGTTCACATCCCCAGCCGAAACACGTCCGTCCTATCCACACACTAGCACACGGTTGGCCACGTACGTTTGTCAATGCGCAATCGGTCGTAACGCTCGTTAATCGGGGCGTGCGACTACCCGCCACATTGTCACGAATCAAACCGTTTCAGTATGATTCGTAAGGTCGCGTAACTGGTGACGGTTTCAGAAACACTTAGGGTTTTGACAACGTGGGGACGCGACCTGCACATGCCTCGACAAGCCATGATGGACGTACCAGGTGGAGGGACCGACGCAAATGAGAAGTTCATTCAAACGCTCATGGTCATCACGAGGTAGACCATCATCCCCCCCCATCGTTCTTCCACGTTCACATCGCCTCATGGGCAGCGTTTTGTCCATGACGGGCTGCGTCTTCATCATCACAAGCTACATGTGGAAACAGTATACCCACGACAAGCGCGACTTCACGGCCAAGATGGTGCTCGTCATGTCCATCATCGATTTTCTAGACGCAGGATTCAAGCTGTTTGGAACGCTCGGGTACACGCGACCTTGGCTGTGCAATGTCCAGGGCTTTGTTATGAACGCGGCGGGCGTGTCTGGTGCGATACAGTACATACACATCCTCCATCAACACTGGCAATCGTTCATTTGTTGGTTCTCCATTCGTCTTTGCCTTGTACACACAGTGCATTGAACCCCCTCGTTTTTGCAGGTGTGACGTGGCTGGCGTGCATGGCGTTCACGTGGTACCGCTGGATTGTCCGACGCGACGACGACCAACGGCTCCACCGGTGGTTTCGAACGTTTTGCGTCGTCAGCTTCGTGCCGTCGGCCGTCGAGTCGTTGTACTTGGTGGCGGCAGACAAGTACGGTCCCGCGGGGTTTTACTGCTGGATCGGGGACGCGTACGGCACCTCACGCATCTACTTTTTCTTCACGTGGGTGTTCGCCGCCGCCGCGGGCATCATGACGCTGGCTTTCCTCGTCGGCCTGGACGTGTACAAGCGCCAGAAATCGTACGGCGCTCCTTTATCCTTATATCGTGACACGGACGTACGACGTAGGCAAGACAACCAAGAAGCGGCGAGGGCGTCGTCGCTCATTTTTAGCAAGTTGTCGGCATATGTGGGCATTTTTGTCGTCGTGTGGGGACCGTGCATTGTCAACCGACGTACGTCCTGCCCCCCCTGTTCCACCCTCACTCTTGTGTGTTGCGCGCAGTGGTTCAGTTCTTTCGAGGCGAATCCATCTACGAGCTGTTTGTCGTGCACATTTCGTTTAACAATTCCCAAGGCAAGTACCTTCCTCGTTATACCATTATGATTGGATACCTCTTCCATCGTCCACATGGTGAGACCTTGCTACACTGACGATGCCTCTATTCTATTTGATAGGACTGCTGAATGCGATAGTGTACGGGGGGGTCGTGCAAGCGGTGCGCCGGTTGGTTTTTGGCGTCGACACACGAGGCAGCGGCACTCGCATGACCAACAACTGCAGCGAATTGTCCACCTCGTTCATCAGGGACGACGTGCCCGGTGTAACCATCTCGGTTTTTGCAACTACGTTTAACCTTGGCGAAGGCAACGCCCCGGACGACATGGTTCGTCTACTCTCCCCCCCCATCATCATGCATACTGTCTACAATAGGCGCAGTGGATTCCCCTTGGCCACGACGTGTATGTGATTGGGGTGCAGGAGTGCTTGCACTTGACCGAACTGCGCGCGGCCGTCAAAGGGTTCCTCGAGCGCTGCACCCACACAACGTTTGCCGAGTACAGCCGCGATATCGGATCCAAGAACACCGTGTTGGGGTACCACGGGTTCATTGGGATCGCAGTGTTTGTGCCCGAGACGGACGTGGACAATGGCAACTTTTACATGCCGACTCCGTCGACGTCCGAAGTATGCGTTTGTCGAGGGCTATATAAGTGACTAAACTTGAATAGGTGAATTGCGGCAAGACGCTCAACTTTCGAACGTCCAACAAGGGCGGCGTCGGGTTTGCGTTTCGGTACTTGGACACGTCGATTGCCGTCGTGTCGTGCCACCTGTCGTCCGACTCGAAGGTAGTAGTAGGACTCACTAGTTAAAGTGATAACGTCACATATCATCGGTTCGTACGAACGACAGGGTAAGTCCAACATGGAGCGGCGCAACGAAGACGCGACGCTCATTTGGCAGTCGCTCCACCTCAGTGGGGACGCCATGGGCGTCGAGTTTCCGTCGCTCCACCACCACACGATCGTCATGGGGGACCTCAACTACCGCCTCACGCGGTTCCACGCATCCCCCCACGAGGTCGTGGACCTCGTCGCACACGCCCTGTCCCAGAAAAAGTGGCCGCTCCAGCAACGGCTTTCGGCCCAGTCGCCACCGGATTCTTCTGGGATGACCATCTTGTCGTCGTTCCCCCCGGTGCCCCAGCTCCCGTTGGCGGGCTCCCCGTCCAGCGTGTCGTCCAGCCACCACCACCTCTCGTCGACACCGCCCGATCGACGGACCCGCTTCCACCGACGGACGGTGGGGGCTTGGACCCCCGTGCTCAAGCACGACGAACTGCTCATGTGCATGGAGGATGGCTTGGTAACATCCATTGGGAGTCGAGATATGGCATGACATGTTGTCGCAGGCATTTGCCGGGTTTGACGAGGCCGTGATCACGTTTCCCCCGACGTTTCGGCGCCTGCGACATACGTCTTTGCTCACGTCATGTGATGTGGCGTCGGCCTATTCGTTGGAAGCGGCCAACGGCGGCGGCCCCCGCGTGCCTTCGTACACTGACCGCATCTTGTATCACTCGCTGGCGGATGTCGAGGTACGAGGCTCGACGACCAACGAATGCATCATGTCCTACACCGTCCTGTCGTTGATGATAGGGCGACCTGGAATGCACCGAGTATCGATGCCATGAAAGCATCGACGTGTCCGACCACAAGCCAGTGAGCTGTGTGTTTCACATCACGACCAAGGCACATCGCTTCCCGCTCCCATCGCCGCCGCCGCCGCATGCGCTGGACGGAACGGCCATGGTGGAAGAGGACGACCGTGTGCGCGACGTGGTGCTGGAAGTGCCTGACGATGGAGATCGGCACTGGCTCGACCGGGCCTCCATGACGGCAAGCAGTTGTGCATGCTGTGCATGCTGGCTTAGTGATGAGATTTGTGCTTATGGAGTGAGTATATGTTGCAGGGTGTACAAGGAGTCCGGGAATGCATCATCGTGCTCAACCAACTGCGATGGATGCCGACAAAGAAGCCGTCGGACGTTCGCCGCGGCAGTAGCGATGACATTCTGTCGCAGAAATGGGATGACCCGAAGCAATGTAAGTTGACATCATGTGGACCCCCATGCGTCTCGTGACACGATAAGTAGATGCAGACATTGAGTTATGCACGTTGTTTCCATTGCCCTTGGAAGATATCTTTGCGGAGCAGCGAAAGGTAACACAACTCTCATGGATGGCGTGCGAACGACGTGCATCGTAGCTGCATCAATTGGCCGCGTCATGGCGTATGGGACTAGTCGGCGGGTCGTCAGCGGACGGGCGCTCCAAGTACCTGAATCATATGCGGGTGCCCTGGATGTCAGTGCGCGAGAAAGGAGTCGTCCATCGATGTTTCGCGCAGGCCAAGCGGCATATGCACATTGCGCTCGACATTCGCGGCCCCACCATGAGCCTCGGTCAGTGTGCGCTTAGCTTAGATGCGGCTTTCGTGAAGCTCAATGTCCACATGCCGTTTGAGGAGGCGCTGTCCACAGGCGGGATCAAGGCGGGCGTACTCAAGGGACGAGTCATGTTTTGCATGGTGTGACCAGGCATCAAGTTTTTTGTAACAGAGGTGTATCCGGATATTGGCTTTGCACGGTATTTAATTACGGAAGTGGAGGGGAATGACGACATGTATAATACAGTAGTATTATTTTACTGTAATTGTGGAATTTCTTCAACTTATCCGGATAATTCCACTTGTTACCCTTATCACATTGTGGCTCGCAGTTTAGTCTACCAAAAGTGCCGATAAGCTTGTTGGCGTAGACTCCTGCGTCCGCCGACCGATTCCCCACGGACACGAACATGGCATCCTCACATGGAGAATCACCAGCTGACGCCAAGGTCTCAATCGAACTGACGAAGTACGCAGTTCCCTTGAACCAAGGGACAGCGTCACCGGCCTCCTCGCGTCCCAACGGTGCAACCCAAGCCCATGCGGTGGTGAACCCACTCTTCGCCCAGCAAGCTCCCACCGAGAAACGGTATATCGTGGAAACGACAACCTTCTTGTCGCGACTCCATGCATCTGACTTGTGTCTAGGCTAACAAGCTTCCCGCAACCTGGCATGGTGTCCAATGTCGAGGTACGTGGATACCCGGCTGTGTCGCTGTATGATCGTAAATGTACGTCTACACGACACTAACGCATAACGATCCATAGGAACTCTTCTCCGACGGATCGCGGCACCCTGCATCTACCGCGCGACCGTCTCCTACGGCCCATGTCCTTCCATCAGTACCCGGTTTGCCGTTGACAGTCCCCAAGGCGGCGGCGGCGACATCGCCCCCCGCGACGACGCAAAACTGGATGCCTGATAAAGTCTGCAAGGTTGTGTGTTCCTCCATGTGGCATGTATATAATATATATTGTCCTCACGAGGATGTAGGTGTGCTCGGACTGCGGCGAGTCATTCAACATCTTCCGGCGGCGACACCACTGCCGTGCGTGCGGCGGTATCTTTTGCCATTCGTGCAGTCCATACGCGGCGGAAGCCATCGAGCAGGGCGTCAAGACCCACGTCCGCAACTGCAAGCGGTGCCACCAGCGCACGACATTGACCAACCAGAACGTGACGGAGGTAGCCGCGGACTTTCCGCCGGGGCTGATGAGTCCACTCGTGAGCCAAACCGTGTTTGATTACGGCAACATTGCTGGCTTTGACCTCGAGTTGGACGTCGGAACGTTGTCCGACGGCGTCGCAGATGCCGCGACCGTTCGCACTAACTCGCTGTACCAGCACTTGTCCCGACGTCCGAGTTTCGAACTTGCGTCGGCGCTCAAAGCCATCCACGACGCAGAAGAGCACTTGGACAAGTCGTCGTCGTCGATGCTTGAAATCGTCGACGAAGACGGCGAAGGCGGACGGAGCAGCAGCATCGGGTACCCGGACGAGTACCACCACCACCGGTACCCCGACTGCTGCCACTCGCCGCCGCCGCTGTCGTCGACCAAGTCCAAGGCGAGTTCTGCGCGACCAAGCTTTACCGACGGAACAATCGATGGCCACCAGTGGCCCTTGAGTGACCACACGCCGCCATTCGATCCGGCGACGCCGCTCGAAGCCCACCAGGTACACTCGCTCGCATTGTCCACTTCATATAGAAGGCCATATATATATGTGTGTGTTTGCCCTCGATTAAACTAGTGCATGTGTGTACTTTCTATAGATGGCCAGTCGACGGCAAATTCGTAAGCTGCTGGCTCGGGCGTTGGAAGACACGATGGGCACCCTCCTGCCGGACGCGGCCGACCGCCGCGCGGTGCTGGGGGAGCTGGAGCGCCTCGTGGAAGACACGACGGCGCTGCTGGTGCGGGCCACGTACAGCCGGAACGCGGTGGACGGGATGTTCAACCACCAAGACCTTCTCCACGTCAAGACGATTGCAGAAGTCCCCGACGACGACACCGCACCAACTTCATCTTCATTGGTCCACGGCCAAGTGATTCACGGCATCGTGTGTCGAAAGAACGTGAGCCACAAGAAGGCGCCGCGGTGGCTGGAGCACCCGCGCGTGCTGCTGCTGGGCGGCAGCATCGTCACGGACCGTGAGTCGGCGAAACTGACCAAGTTTGAGGACCTGATCAACGACGAGGCCGCGTACGCGCAGCAGCTGGTGGACAAGATCCTGTCGCTGAATCCGACCGTCGTGTTTGTCGAGCACAGCGTGTCGCGGCTGGCGCAGGACCAGCTGCAGCAGCACAACATTGCGCTGGTGCTCAAGGTCAAGGGCACGACGCTCCAGCGGCTGGCGCGGCTCACGCGGGCCACCATGGTGCCGTCCATCGATGCCATGCGACCAGAGGACACGAGTGTGCTCGGCACGTCGTGCCGGTCGTTTGCGGTTGTCCCTACCAAAGTCGTCGACCCGGTACGTAATGTGTATGTCATTACATCATGTTTGTGTACATAACATGGATGCACAAGAATGCTTGCATGTGCGAAATCCCATCGATTTGGCATGTATATATATCTATATATATAGAGGAATATATATATATATATATATGCTGATGTGTGTGTGTGTGTGTGTGGATGGTAGACAAAGGAGGCGGGAGGTTGGAAACGAGATTCGATTTTGATCGTGGATGGCTGCGATGCGTCGGCGGGGTGCACGATCTTATTGAAAGGTCCCAACAAAGCCGTGCTGCGGGCACTCAAGGCGCTGGTGCTGCAGGTGGCCCCACAAGCGTATGACCTCATGCTTCGCGCGCAAGCCTTGAGCGACCTCGCGTACCCCGTGCCAAGTCTGGACGAGAACGAGAATGCATGGGCTGTCCAAGTGATCAAGTACATGCTCAAGCATCGGGACGAAGTGCACAAGCCAAAGTTCTCGCAGTGCAGTCGCCCGCAGCCGCACAAAGTTGCGTTCTACTCCAAGCACGACAAGGCGTTGGGGTCGTATTTGCAGAAAGAAGGCATCGACTCGTCGACCAAGTGCCAGGTAAGTGCTGTGGATATATATATATATTGGGGGGGAAGAGTATGCAGACACTATTTGTGTGCTTAGATGTATGTGGATGTAGGTGCCAAACTGCAAAGTGCCGTTGATCGAACACTTGGAAGCGTACAGTTTCCTCAACGGCACAGTGCTCATCTCGACCGAGCGAATGCCAGACCTGGCGCGGTCCGAGATCGAGCGGACGGAAGGGCAGCATGCCGCAGACACCCAACCACCGCCGACACCGCAGCCGCCGCCGTCCCACGGCACGTGTGTGGACGACGATGCAAAGGGGCCGACCATCTTCTTTTGGCGGCATTGCCTCGAATGCTCCAGGATGGTCACCCCGCCGCGGTTGCTGCCCGTGTCGACGCTCAAGTTTTCATTTGCCCGATTCTTGGAGACCATTTTCAGAGTCCCGGGGCCGCAAGCGACGTCGTGCCTACTTCGTCCTCGAGTGGGCTCGTCGACTTCTCCGGCGGCCGAAGCGGCACCTGTCGAAGGGAATGACGCGGTCGGAGCCCCCACGGAGGACGACGTGGGCTGTCCCCACGACGGACAAACCCAGCACCTGCTCTACTTTAAGTGTGGGAAACGGGCGATTCGCGTCGAATACATGCAGCACGAACCGTGGTACATCCAGCACGACAATTGTTTGCACTTTGACCAGCGGTGGTATGTCGACCACCAGCGCCAGCAAGCGACGGCGCTCAAGGCCGCCGTGGCCGACCATTTCGCGGCGCTTCTCCGCAAGATCAAGGCGCTGCCAGCCGCCGCCGCTTCTCGAGACGTCATGTGCTTGGAGCTGCTCGTGCGGACGTCGCAGACGGGGTACTTGGCCGACTTGACCTTGTTGGAAGGGCTAGGCGAAGTTTTGGCCGAGTCGGGCGGCGCTACGTTTGTGGTAGGGATGATATATATCATTTTCCAAAAGTGAGATATCGTTTTTACGACATTGCTGCACGGACGGTGGTGTATGTAGGTGGATGCCAACTCGGTGCGCCGGGCGTTCTACCACTCGTGTTGCGAATGGTCGACGATGTTGCACAAGATCACTGCTACGATGTCGGCCAACGCGACGCCCGAGGACACGTCCGATGCCACGACGAGCATGAACGGAGAGGTGGAAGGACCGGTGCCAACCCCCGCCAGAGTGCCGTCGGTGGTCGGCGAGCTGGAAGGCGGCGTGTCGACACTCGAAGCCGAACTTGAACTGCCTCCACTTTCCATCACTGTCAAGGAGCCGACGATGGGCGCTGAGTCGCCGGTGTCGTGGACCACAGCCCTGAGCAACTCGTTGGGGGCGATCCTCCTCGGGGACAAGAAGGATGAACCGATGGCCGATCGGCACCACGACGTGCCCGAGGCGTTCGCGGGGGGCCATCCGTTTCTTCCGGCGGGGGCCCACCACCGCGTCGTGTTTGTATACGACCACCTGCGCTTCTCATACGTGGCGTACGCGCTCAACTCGACAGAGTACGCGGCCGAAGTTGCCGTCCAAGGAGGGATCGCCCCGCAAAGTTCCGTGACGTGGCAGCACCAGGCGGGCGTGGAGGATCGATTGAAGTCGGCCGTCGACACCACCGTGAAGCTCAAGTTTGCGGCCAGTGACGTTGACTTTATGTGCCAAGTGCACTATGCCGTTCAGGTACTATAATACATCCATCATGACACGTTATATACTCCATCATCACACGTTTTATACTTCACCTTGACACGTTATATACTTCACCTTGACACGTTATATACTCCACCATGACACACGTTATATACTCCACCATGACACGTTATATACATCCACCATGACACGTTATATACTCCACCATGACACGTTTTATTTTCCACCATGACACGTTTTATACTCCATCATGACGTTTTATACTCTTGTATAGTTTGAAGCACTGCGCACGTTGTTCTACGGCGATACGGTGGACTTTATCAAGTCGTTGGCTACGAGTGAGCACTGGAGTGCCAAGGGGGGCAAGTCGGGCGCGACGTTTTTCCGTACGGCCGACGATCGGTTTGTGATCAAGTACATTAGCCAAGTGGAGCTACAGGTACAAACTACTTGTGACAACGTTCCAGAAGCGTCTATATGTGACATCGTTGTCGTGTAGAGCTTTCTAGCGTCGGCCGTGTCGTACTTTGCATACATTGCAAAAGTGCACTTTGACGGGGTGGACAGCGTCTTGAGCAAACTCGTGGGGGTGTTTACGGTCACGACGAAGCGGTGGACCGAGCACTTGGTCGTGATGGAAAACGTGTTTTCCAAAGCCACGACCCAAATCGACCACGTGTACGACTTGAAGGGCAGCACGCGCAACCGGTACCTGGACCCGCCCCACGACGTGCTCCTCGACGGCAACTTTCTCGAGCGGCACCTCGGCCTCCCGTGCCCGCTGCACTGTCGATCGTACGATAAGCTCGTCGAAGCCATCCGGAACGACGTGCAGTTTCTCAGTGACAACAACATCATGGACTACTCGCTCGTGATTGGGTACGCGCCCGAGGTCCCGGTTAACGTCGACGACCACGACGGTACCAACCACGACGTGACGACCAACCGCGTGCTCCTCGTCGGTATCATCGACTACCTGCGGCACTTTGACTTTCTCAAGCGCATGGAGAGCGTGGGCAAAAGCGTGACCATGATCGCTGGCCAGGCGGCGCCCACGGTCGTCCAGCCCAAACAATATGCCAAGCGATTTGTGGATGCGCTCGAACAGACGTACTTTATGCCCGTGCCGTCGTTCACAGAACAAGTGTACAAGGCATAGACATACGCCCAAAGACTCGTGGTATACAACAGATGACATGCAATAGATTCCTTGCCTAGATAAGTATGAAGAAGGGGGCTCGTGGTTGAGCTAGTAAGTGTACAGTATGTGTTTAGTTTGAGCGGGAGCCAAGCAAGGACGTTGGAGTCGTGAGAGATGACGACGGGACGTTCGTTGAAGAGCATACGAGACGGAATCAAGGGTGATCTTTCTTCAAAGTGTACCATGTAAGCTCCTTGGCCTTGGTCAGCCGCAACACGAGCTTGTCGTCCTTTTTCTTCAACGTCACCGCCATCACCTCTTCGTACAAGTATTTGATCTTGAACACGAGGTCAGCGCCCGATGGATCGAATTCGCGGATGCGCACGTCCACCGACCGTGCTGACCAGTCCAACGTGATCAAATCATCGGGGTGGGTACCGATCGCCGGCACGTCGATGTATACAGTCGCGCTTTTCTTGCCGTCCGACCACGCGTAGGCGGTGATGGGGCGGTCTGTGGACACTGCAATTGAACTCTCAGATGTGGCAATCAATCGAGGAGCACACTGGCCATCCCATTGATGGTCGTCGGCACCCGAACGTTTCTTGTGCGCGTAGTAGTATGCGTTGGTGCCCTTATCGCGGATATTCGAGTGCAGCGCCGAGATCGGAGCAGCGGTCGTCGTGGACTCGTCGGAACTCATAGGTCACTTGTGTGCTTGAAGAGGAATGTTCAGCTATGGGTGTGACCGACGGATCCAGAGGGCGGAAAAGTTCGCTGAAGAGGCGAAGACGGCCGCTCCTTACTCGGCGAAAAATGAAATGCCAAGTGGCAATAATGTGAAATCCGGAGATTAGAATGATGTAACGTTATCCGGATCTTCCATTCTAGAAATTTCATGCCAGAGTACTAGTAGGAGTCAGCTAGTATTACTACAATGTTCTATTGCAAATATAGCGTATCCGGATGTGATACCGGATAACTTGACTGAGGTGAGATGCCAAATAAAAAAGCAACGATGGGGTACTGCTTTGAGGAAGCGGCGTTCGAGGCGGATGACTTCCATGCTGCGACGTTCTTGGAGGAATGCCAAAGTCGCAGCCCCATTGTGCAAGTGCACCACGACCTGGAGAAGCTCATGCAGTCTCTGGAGAACCAGGTACGTACCATGATTCGCTGTACCCTTCGTGACGCAACAGTAGCTCGTCGCGATCATCGACAAAGACTACGCTGAGTTCCTGCAATTGTCCGTCAAGCTCAAAGGCGTGAACAGCGCTGTATTGTCCTTACGAAGTCCGTTGCTTCAGATCCTAGAACGTGTCCATGCTGTGAAAACCGCTGCGGTTTGTTCCGTCGCATCTCCAACACTCCTGATGAGGCTGCTTGTTGTGGTAGCATGCACTCGTGCAAAAAGCAGAGGTGCACGTGGCAGAGTTGACCGAGCTGCAGACCCAAAAGGCCAATCTTCAGCTGAGCATCACGTACGTACCTGTCGCCCGAGTGCATCCTTCCCAACATTCACCGATAGCATTGTAGAATTGCCGAAAAGTTCCACGCAGTCGAGTCGCTGCTTGGCATTACGCCAGCTGGAAACACCACGTCAGATGCATGTGATGCTGCTTCTGCCATGTTCACCTCGACCGAGCAATCCATCCGGCTAGAGCGTTCCGCGCGACTCGTCCTCGAACTCGGCAGCCTCCTCGCCCAAGGACTGGACATTCCTTCAATCTTGGTACGTATTGTGGCCATTCATCCGATCATTTAGCTCCAGGATTGCATGCAATTGTAGGCCGAGGAGCCTCGACTAGCCCATGTCGAACGCACGCTGCACCACCGTCTGGAGGTAGTAACCCTTGGACACTCCATTTCGTCACACAATCCCTCGGCCTTGTCGCCTTCATGCCATGGCTTGCATATGTCGATAGGCGGAACTCGCGACAGAGATCGTGCCCGACAGCTTTTACGCGCGGGAACACACGATCAACACTGCCAACGTCTCCCACCTCCTCCGGGCGTACGTGCTGCTGGAGGACGCGTCCACGGCCGAGTCCATGGTGGCGCGCCTGGTCATGCAACCCTTCCTAGACGAGACAATGACGCGGGGACGACTCGATGGAAAGCACCGCGGGTCCTGCGAAGGCCTGTCGGGAATGTACGCGAGCGTGCTGACGTTCGTCGAGCGGACGCTGGGGGGGGTGCTTGCGCTGGCCGTGTGTCAGGGCGGCGACGCGACCAACAGCGTCGATCTATTGGGCCAAAGTGTACGTCCACCATGCCAAAGGAGGTAGGTGGGAATGGATGGATGGACTAATATTAGGTAGGTATGGACGCCCGTGCTCGACACGATGCGCAGTAAGCTGGGCGAAGTGTTTACGCCAGCCAACCCGGATCGATTCCATCACGTCCGTCCATGTATCCCCGTCTACTCTCTTTATTATATGACTAGTTGAGCATTTACCATGTCTCAATCATCTGCTCTTCCTCCATGATCGATCGAAATCGGTCGGCTTAATCGTGGTACGTGCATGTATTTGCGTAGAACTTTACCACGTCCATGTCGTTCGTGGCTTCGCTGGAGCAGCTGTGTCTGTCGCCCGGTGCCGCCCTTCGCTTCCGCTCGACCCACGTCCAGCCGTTCCGCGACTCGTGGAACCTTGTCGTGTACATGCAGGTAGGTACTGTACGCTCTATTTTCACATCCATCTCTCTGGACCTACACATTCCATCTGTCCATCATACATATTGGTCGCATTGGATGGTCGCCCTTGTTACCCGCGAATGGCGATACGTAGTTGCGTCAAAATGAACTCAATCAAGTGTTGGCCGCAAGCAAAGCGACGCCGCGGCCCGTGGTGGACTCGACGTTTGCGTTTCCAGTGACGACGGCGACGTGGCACGTACTCGTCAAGACGTGGGCGGACGGCGTCGTGCTGGCGCCACTCGTCGCTGCATCGGCGAGGTATTCGCTCACGGTGCTGTCGCAGTACATGGCGTACTGGCGGGACCCGCTCGAGTCGGCGGTGGCGCTGGTCGCCAATGCTTCCAAGACCACCGCCACCTTGTTCGCGGACGTCCACCACCCAGGACTCACGAGCTGCGACGATGTCTATTGTCTGGGCAGTGACCTGCACCGCCTCGGGATGCATGTATGTACAACTAGGGTGTATGTAGAATCATCCATCGGAATGTAATGTCGCTCAGGTGACGCGCGACTTGGTGCGGGTGCTAGCGTCGCGAGTGCCGCTTGAGGCCATATCAGCTGACGAAGACCACGACGCCAACGAGTTTGCATTGAAATTGGTGGAAGAGGTACAGTAGGTAGTAGTATACTATAACCACACTTTAGATTAGTATGGTTATCCATGCTATAGTAGTTTGAGTAGCTAACGTGATTGAGAGAATCGATATGCAAAAATGACAATGAAATATATTCTATCTCCATACATGACCAATTTAATCGAATGGGACGACTATTACCTGCTTCTGGTATTAATACTACGTGAAAATATTATTTTTAAATATTTTGACCACTTTTCGAACCTGGTACTATTAGTACTACATATGAAAATATTATTTTTAAAATATATTTTGACCACTTTTCGAAAACTGGTACTATTAGTACTACATATGAAAATATTATTTTTAGAATATATTTTGACCACTTTTTCGAATATTCTCATATGGGAGTTAGCACGTTTTCGAATTGGCGCGCATGGAGCGGTCATGCTGGGACACTGTGGCCGTGCTGGTGTCGGACGAGTGCAAAAAGGTGTTGCCGGCGGTGAGGTATGTATATGTACATACTACTAGTATGTAGTCGCATGTTGGATAGTAATACTAGTAACACAAAGCGGATACCATGACAAGGGCGTTTGTCTAGAACGATCAAAGGCCAGTATCAAATGACCAACAAACCCATGCCCACGACGCCGTCGACGTACGTGGCGACGGTGACCCGGCCGTTGGACGAGTTTCTGGCCAAGTGGCGCGAGGACGTGGGGACGCATCCGCTGGCGTCGGACGTGCTCTCGACCACGATGGACTCGTACGCGTCGGCGGCGTTGGATCTGCTCAAGTCGGCCACGGAATTGGAGGAGTCGCTGAAAAGCCGCAAGAACCAGCGCCTGATGATGGTACATGTGTTATTACCAAGGCATCATACTATGACAAGTGGATGGTAATCTAGCAAACGTCGTCTGCATTGGTGGATGACGCCGTCTCGGACACGGACAAGATGCGGCGGCAGTTGTTTCTGGACATGCAAGAGCTCGCGAGGTAAGCATTGTCACAAGGATGATAGCCCATTGACCGTTGGTTGAATGGAAAGGATTGCTTCCGACTTTGGCGTGGACATCACCCAGTTTGCATCGTACCAGCGCATGCGTCAAGATGTAGCCTCCAACGACGTGTAGCCATCGCACTACGGATGCAAAAATGACATTGCAAGAACGCTTCCTTGGCCGAACCTCTGAAACGGAATATCACGCCAGATATAATTAAATGTAAAAGGTTGTTTGCCGTGGAATTTCAGCCAACGAAATAGAGTCAATTCAAATCCAGCCAATCACATTCCGCAGAGAGTTTAATCGAAAGAAGGCGGCAAAGGACGAGAACATGGAGCGGATTCAAGCGGCAATCAAGCGCCAAGGAAAGGCGGCGGCGTCGTCGTCGTCCGGCGGAAGACGGCTGCTTCAATGGAACGATCATGAATGGTCGGTATATCAGAAGACCCCTCCATTTGGAGGTTTGGTCGAGAACATCGTGCCGATCCGTCCACCATTGTCGACGTTGTACGAAGTGCACTACGACAGCTCGTTCAAAGGTGCCACGCCCACGGACCTCATGGAAGGGCTGATTGAACAGGCAAAGCGAGGAAAGGTGTTCAACGTGGCAACGGTCATTGATGCGTCTGGTAACGGGGTATACTACCATGAACGAGGGTACGTCGCTCTGGTGTCGTATACGTATTTCAAGGGATGGTGAGGTGTTGACGGCGCGAAACACAGGGAATGGAACGATTGGGACGTCGAGTACGTCAAGATCCCCGCTGACACTGACAACGACGCCGTCCATGATGCGGCGTCTGCAACCGAGATCGTCCCATCCAAATCGTTCGTCAACAAGTTTCTCCAGAGTGTTCAGCAGCATTTCGCTGGCGATCGATGCGACGAGAACATTGCTGTCTTTGGGGCGCGGGGCTACAACACGTCGGCCTTTCTCATCGTGTGGTACGAACCTCCTCAAAGTCGTCGTCGTCGGCTTGACATCATGTCATCGTAGCTACTTGGTGGAACTGAAGGGACTCTCGTTGAACGATGCTCTCGAAGCATACAAGAAGACCAACCCCGTGGGCATTTACTCGACTGCGTGCTTGGAAGTACGCATATCCTTCTCGTCAAAGCCTGATCATCCAAGTAGGTACTGTACAAGCGGTACTATTCCACGCTCAAACCGCAAGGCCTGCGGATTCGGCGGCCTGATCCGCCATCGTGGGACCCTGTAGCCGCGGACGACTCGCCCGAGGCCATCGGCGCCGACATCTTGACCGACGACGACAAGGCGCAGCCGTTCGTTCGTAGCCAGTCGGCGGCGATCGCGCCTCCAAAACCGGCAGCCTCCTATCCCCCTCCACCAAGCAGCATGCCGTCCACGGCGTCGCATCATCATCCGAGCTACAAACCGGCGGCCCCTCCAGTGTTTCACATGCCGCCGCCTGTCGCGAAGAAGCCCCTGACCAAAAAGCGAAAGATCCGGACGTGGGAGGACGACGTGGAGCCGTTTCCGTTCGGGGATGCCGTGCCCGTCGACTCGGCCGAGCACGAACGCCTCGTGGCGGTGGTGGCGGAGCTCACGGGCGGCCTCTCGGACGGCTTTCCCGGCTGCGAAGTACGTTCATTCGTTTGCTCTTGTTCCAAAGATTCAGTAGTTGCATGTCCATTGATTGTGTAGGCCACATCTTTGACCAAGATTCACATTCGCGACCCAACTAGAAGAGCGCCGGGGTCGTTGACCAAGGAATATCTCGTCACGTGGCGGGCTCGTGGGTATGTAAACTGAATATATATATATGCATTCCATCTTGAACGATATGTATCATTTTATATCGTGAAATATATATGCATTTCATCTTGAAATATATATATCTACGCGTTCCATCTTGATATATATATATATATATATATATATGCATTTATGTTCGATCTAGATAATCTATGTAAACTCAATATATATGCATTCCATCTTGAACTATATGTATCATTTTATATCGTGAAATATATTGCATTTCATCTTGAAATATATATATATATATGCATTTATGTTGGATCTAGATCATCTATGAATATACATATATATATATTTGCCTTGCATTTGGAATGATATTAGTACATATATATCCACCAAACACCTCATGTGGGGGTATAGAACGCGATGCTTGATTCTAGCCCTCAAGGACGCCAACTACCTCGTGTCTCGGGCTCAAACATTTACCAAGATCAACGTCAAGTTTCCACGAAAACGAGCGCTGGTAACCGACGACCACCAATAATCCCCATGTTGTACTTGTTGCTACGATGCCAGCAACGAATCCAAGGACTCATGACGTTTGTATCTAGCATGAAAACACAGACAAGACGTTGGTGGACGGCGTGCTGGTTTTGGATCGGGACGGCGGCGCGGTGGTGCGGCGCTTCCTCGCGTTCGACCTGATTGCGTGGGAAGGGGCGTCCGTGTACAAGAGCAAGCTGGAGAAGCGGCTGCAGTGCCTCCAGAATGAAATCATCCTTCCTCGCAAAACGGTACTTACGATATGACCGTTCATGTGTCGACGTACGTTCATGTTGTTGTGACCCTGATATTGGTAGGACAAAACGCTGGAAGGCGCCGACGAATCGTTCCGCGTGCGCATGAAAGATCACTTTCGCCTTGACAAGACGGAGCATCTGCTTCGGAACTTCATCCCCAAGGTGACCCATGACGTGGAAGGGCTCATCTTCACGCCCAAGCAAGCCACGTACGGCGTCGGCGGGTTTGAAGCAGATGAACCAGTGTTCAAGTTTGTCACGGATGCCAGCATGATGATGATGGGCGGGCTCGATGGCAGCCTCACGGAAGGCCAGTTGTTGCAGTACATCCAACACATTCCAAAGTAGACGAACGGCATGTCGTCGTTGAACACGACGTGATGAGAGCACCTTACTGTTAATTGATGGGGGTCGTGTTACAGTACATATGGGACAATAATACGTGGGGGGTTAATCGACGTTGCGCTTGGTCGAGTCGGCGCGGTAGTTGGCGCGGCCGTACTTGGCTTTGCGCTTGGACTTCTTCTTGGAGCTGGGGGACATGGCGGTCGTCCAGCCGTCGCCGTCGGTGGACGGTGTAGGTGAGTCCAACAACGAGCTGTTGCTAGAGTCCAAGGAACGCCCCGACCCACCGCCGCCTTCCGAGTCGTGATGCGATCGTATGCGATGGTGTCGCTCGTGATGAACGTGCTCGTGGCCTTCTCCGACTTTTTCCTCTTTGTCGGCAGCATGATGATGTCGGTTGTGGATTTGTTTGTGCTGCTGTTTCGGGCTATGCACGCGATCCTCCCCCGCTGACGGCACGACCTCAGTCGACGAGCTGGATGTAACTTCTTCATCACGAGGTTCCTCGATCTTGTTGCGGGGAGTGCTGTTGGTTCCTTCACGGTGATGCTTGACATTTCCGTCCGGTTGCCGTGGCGACGCGGGATGCGACACTCTAAGCACCGTGCGCTGAACCGTGCAGGTCGTCGGAGGAACATATTCGTTCCGCGGAGACAAGAGTCCATTCAAGTCTTCGTCCAGCGCGGGGCCTGGACGACAGCATCCGCATAGCTGATTGCCCATGATTCTCCCCTTTTGTCGGCTGGCCGTTTCAGGCAAAGATCTGAACCGAGTGCCGGTTCAAACCTTTCTATAAAGTACAGCCAAAACGGACAAGAATACGTTTGGGAAGGGAACTTTTCGATACTTTGTCGACAACCGTTTCAACATCATCACGAATCGTTTCTCCATGGAGCACGAGGCGAACTGGGGCCTCGAAGGCGATGGCGTCGTGGAGAACCTCTTCTACTACCTGTGGTGCAAAGACGAGTTTGGCGGCGGGCCGTCCCTGCTCATCCCAGACACAGTCGTGTACAAGTTCACGCAGCCCGCGTTCTGGTACTTTACGAGCACGTCTGGCAAGGTCAAGAAGAAAGTCAAGGCCAGCTTGACCAATGTGCAAATCGAAAAAGAGTTTTGCCGAAAGTCCTGTGGCGTTGACATCGTCGCGTACTACATCTACATGCTTAACGGTATGTCCTCTCTCAACCGATTGCCATCATGCCGTCCCTGTTAACGTATGCTGGTCATTCCGTGTCGTTGTGGGTGGCGGCGTCATAAACGTTAACGCACTGGGACTTCTAGACGCACCAACCATCGAATACTTCAACGCCGACGGTCTCAGTACGTACTCTTGCATTTCCATGTTCACTCATACATGTCGGGACACGCAGGGGACTTTTTGTATGCTCGGCAAAAGATCCACAACGGCGTGTTGCAGCGCTTCGTTGTGCCCAAAGGCTCGTGCAATTGTACGTCGCCGCATGCGTCCTTTGAAATCCCTTTCTCGTACACTGTGCCAACAACGTTGATGCATTTCCATCGTTCCAACAAGACGTTAGCTTAGTTGACTTTAACAACAACGCCAACTTTGCACGTTTCGTGTGCACCCAGTGTCTCATCGATAGTACTGTATCTCATAGCCATGATTCGAGCGATTTGGACGCCCAAGATGTGCCTCTTGGAACGTAAGACGAATGCGCGGCGGCTCCACGACCTCCGGTACGGCTTGTACGAGCGCGCCGTGACGTTTGACGGAGCCGACGCGTACAGCAACCCCGATCCTGTCCGGGGCTCCATCCTCCCGGGGGACATCCAGTACCTGTGCGAGCAGATCGTGGACCACGTGATGGAAGTGTCGTTTCACAAGCACCGGATCTCGCGCATGGTGCTGCATCTCAAGACGGACTCAGACGACAACGTGTGGCTGTTGTGGTCGTCATCCGTTCGTCTTGCTCACGCTGCCACGTTATGTGATTTGATCAAACCACTCGACATCAACGCCGACGCGCACGTGCCGTCGTTCGTGCACTTGAACGTCATGCCCGACGGGAAGCCGAAGTCCAAGATCAAGCAGTTTACGACTTGTCGGTCCTGCGGCGCGTCCATCGACGCGTCCGTAGGCTCCACCGTCACGTACAAAGCAATCCTCGAGCATTTCCGACAGCTGCTGCATGCTTTGAAGGTCGACATGTTGCGGCGACCGACCGCGGCGGTGCTGTGGCCGCCGGATGACAGCATCATCCACGCGGCGGGCGGCGTCGGGTTCGGCATCCTCCGGGACACGGCCCCCCACCTCCCGTCGTCGTCGTCATCACAACATGGCGCCCCCCGTCGTCCGAATGTCTCCAAACCCATCACTGAAACCGACGTGACCATCCCCCCCATGCTGCGCTCCCTGCATCCGCACCTGACCCTCGACGACTTTGGCCGGTTCTCCCACGACCCAGTGTTCTTGTACAAGACAGCGACAGTGTGCACTGACTGCTTTCTCGTGTTTGCCGACTACTCGACGTCAGCGCTCGAAGTCAACACGCTACGCCAAGAAGCCCCCGCGGTGCTCCGCCCCCAACGCGACATCCCCCCGCTCAAACAAGGCGGTCTTGTCAAGTCCACCAGCACCCTGCCCAACTCGGCGTGGATGCCGCAGAAAGGGGGCAAGTCCCCCTCGTCGATAGTTGCTGCCATGCCAAAACGCCAGTACACGTTCAAACCGCCGCCGTCGCTGCCGCAGCGCATCGACCACACCATGCTGGACGAAGTGGAGCGCCAGATGCCGTCGGAATTACTGCGATCGTCGGCGTCCGCCCCAACCATACGATCCTCGCCCCCCCCTCCCAACCAAACAACCAACCCCCACCATCCCGTCACGGCGGCCGCGTACGTTCCCGAAGCGTGGCGGCAGCAGCCAACCATGGTGCCAAACCCCCTCTTGTCCGCCAACGCGTTAACAACCATGGCCAAGGAAGACAGCTTCTTCGCCGACCTCTCGGCCTCGTCCATGACGCTGGCACAGCACCATCCGCTGCGGCACATGGTCGACAGTGCGTCCAAGTTGACTACATCAACCGCCGCCGCCTCCATCTCGAGTCTGTCAGAAGCGACGGGGCCGCCGCGAAAGGCCAAGACGGTGCGGAATCCGTACACCGTCGTCCAGACCTTGCGAGGTGACGGCACGGGGGGGGTGGCGGCGTCCTCCGCCCAAATCGACCGGAAAAAGCCCCACAAGAAGTCAACCGTTGCACGATTGTCAAGGAAATCGTCGGCCGCGAGTATGACGTTTCAACGGCTCGTGCCGACCGACGAGGAGCGCGTGACGTCGCTCAAACATCGAGAGTTCCTTCTGCAGTCGCTGCATGAGATCCAGCAACAGGTTGGTCCCTTCGTGTAGCTAGAGTTTGGTCGTTCATATGGTATTATCGTTTCTGTAGATGGCAACCCCCGACACTTTAGCCGACGTGCTCGGAGATGCATGGACAAGCGATCGACGGCAGCAGTCGGCACGGACGCCTGTGTTTGATGAAGAAGCCACCACGTATTCCACAAACTCCAACGACGACGAATATGCATGTAGCACAGAAGACCTACAGGAGAAGAATCATAGATCGAATGCAATCAAGGACGACCAGAACGACGACGAGCGCAGGGCATATGGTGGTTCAGCTCGTCGTGAGATTGAAGCCGACCTAGCGACACCCGCGATGCTGTTACGGCAGCCGCCTTTGCAAGATGACCACAGCGGGGGGGTGCTTCAATCTGAGCTTGACCCTGCTGCTATGGTGCTCACCGGTAGATCGGCGACCAGCCGCCCACAAGACGTAGACGACGGCACCGACACCCGGCATCTGACACCTCCCATGGGTGGCAGCAGTCCGCCCACTCCCTCCACGGAAGAACCGTCTTTGACTTCTGGACTCGGCGACGACTTGATCCTTCCACTGTCTACTGAAAGCTCGACATCGCAGACATTTCACGACGAAGTTAACGGCACCTCTGACTCGACCCCCGTTGACATGTCGTCAACGGAGCCAGACGGAGCTCTCGAACTGGCCATCTCTACCCAACAACTACCGTTCACGGGAGATTCAGACGCACTACCCGACGGTCTCGTCAGTGAACGGCACTCGGTCGCGTCTGACGACATGGCCATGTCCGCGAGTTCGACGCCGGCCGCCGCCGCCGACTCGTCTGGCCACGATGACATGGACGAGGGGGGAGCCACGTACTTGTAGGGCCACACAGTAGTAATAACAACACCCATTCATTCGATTGAAGTATGTCGTTCGTTGTTTGAATCTGTCTGCTAACGTTGTTATGTGACACTGTGCATTTTGCTAAACCGGGCACGGGCTTCGACGTATTCCGAGTACGAGTCTCGCTTGCGAAAGTGACTCGTGTCCTTGTCTCGGTTCATGGTCGACATCTCGGCATTGTATGCAAAATGGTCGGTAGTTGTCGTCGTCAGCTTGTAGTTGGACGCCACGGGCAGCCCATGCAAGATGCCGTCCATGTGCATCCGTTTGGCTTTCGGAACCGGCTTGGACGCGGCGGCGGCGGATGGCACGTACACATCCACCCCTCGTCCGTCGTCGGGATTGTTGCCACGACTACCAATACCACCCTACATGCCAGCCAAAAAACTCTTATGGTCACACATCCAACATTTCGTATTGAAAACAATAATGCACACAGAGCGAGATGTACCGATGAGGCGGCCGGGGGCCCGTGAGCTTGGGCTAGCAATCTATATTCACTAGAATTAGTGTTGTTTTGACAAAACGAAGTGGATGAGATTGTTTGGATACAGTACATGGCAATGTCCTTGTCTTTGGCGAGGGGGGTGGTATTGAACGACCGATCGAGTTCGACGAGCTTGACCTTTTTCGAGGCGCGGGAGGGCTTGGCGGGGGCCGCGAAGAGCGCTTTCTCCGTGTCCACTATGGCCTGGTTCACTTGCGAAGTGCTTTGCCTACAACAAGTCGTCCTGGTTGAGCTCTAAGAAGAACGACGGGCGCACCAGTCGTTGACATGGCCTTGAAAGATTGGGTTGCACAGCGAAATCGTCTGCTTGAGCGACGCCAGCTCCCGGTCCAGCGCATCGCCTTGGACCCACGACTCGCCTCCTCCCTTCTTGGCCTTTTCGCTCATCTTGACGAGTCTAAATATAACCCCCGATTCCACGCCCAGGTACTACTACGATAGTCGACTAATATACGATGCTCCAACCATGAATGAAACGCCCACTTTGCATTTTGGTTTTGAAAGTGATATCTACTTCTATCTACAGTGTATATTGTCCTTTTACCCAAAATTTGGACTTTTGTGTTGATTCACCAAATCTATGGATCCACTCTTTGTCCTGACTGTTGTATGTAAAAGAATCGTCCATTGTCACACTAATTTAAATCACACACTAATTCAGTGTTGAGAGTATATATACAGTACGTACTACTACGTAGTATTTGATTGGTCACTTGACTTGTGTTGTGGGTTTTGATTGGTCGTATATCGATTGTCTGCCATCTTAACGATTTGAAATATATTGTTTCCGAACTACATGATGATCCTCTCCATCATCGTCGTTGTTGTGTCCAGTCATTACACAAGCGGTTGGATGTCCATTTCAACGACCGACGCCGGGTACAGCAGCTCGTAGTTGTGGAGCACTTGGGGGTGCAGCACGCCGAACGTTCCGAGCTTGGTCGCGGCGCCGTCGCAGTGCCACACAATGTCGGCGCAACGTCCTTCAAAGAACGTCGGATCTACAGCCATAAACAGGTGGGGGGTGTTGTCAGTGTTTACGTTTCTCCGCATTTTCTATAGGAACAACCACGTACTGGCGGATGGGACGATGGCGTAGTAGTTGGTGGGGGAGTGGTGCGGGTCCAGCACGCACGGGACGCCAACCAGCTGCATCACCCGATCCACGAGCCCATGGATCACTTCGAAGCCATCTGTCTGGCCCGTGTAGAGCGCGCAGAGGCGGCGGATGTTGGCCGCGCCCACGTCGCTACCCGCCGGGTCGAGCACCACCACGTCCGAGATTTCAAACAACTTGAGTCCGTCCTTGAAGCTCAAGCCCTTGTTGTTTTGCACTGTCTTGAGCACCCCCGGGATCATGGTTGTGCGCACAACCTAC
Organism: Aphanomyces astaci; assembly: GCF_000520075.1. Classification (NCBI taxonomy): domain Eukaryota; phylum Oomycota; class Saprolegniomycetes; order Saprolegniales; family Verrucalvaceae; genus Aphanomyces; species Aphanomyces astaci. Next base: position 715,631 of record NW_009798274.1, on the reverse strand, counting down.
CCCATACACAAGATCCAATATATCTGTCAATATATATAAAAAAAAATATATATAAAAAAAAATAACGGGTCATGTCGACAGTAGTATCTACCTCAAACTCGATCGTAGCTGGGTTGGACAGCACCACCGCGGACGTGCCGTCGTCGGGGCGGTTGAGCAGCTTAAAGTTCTCGTCATGCGAGCACAATCCGTGCGTGAGCAGTTCGAGGTACCCGGCGCGCGAGATCTCGTTGCGGAGGTGGTCGCCCAGGTTGTTGAGCGGCTGGCCCCCGCCGACCGTGAGCGTGGGCGGGAACGTCATGGGAATGTTGTCAAAGCCGTACGCGATGCCCACGTCCTCCATCACGTCCACAGCATGCAAAATGTCGGACCGCGTCGGCGGCACTTGCACCTCGATCGAGTGGATGGCGGGAAGGTACGTGGCCGCCAGCTGCATCTTGACGCACAAGTCGCAGATGCGCTGGACGTCCAGGTCGATCACTGGACGCTTGCCAAACAGCATCGAGTGGATGTCGTCCACCTTAGTGACCACCTACTCACCAGACTCGTCAACTATGAACCTTCAAACTCAAAACCATCTCCAACAAGAGTTGCCATGAAGGACATCTGGCGAATTCAAGGACATCTGGACAAGTCGACGACATGTGGTGGACGTACTTGGCGGTTGGACAGGTCCGGCGTCACTTCGCGGTGGCCGTCGCGGTCGTACGTGATTTCCACGGGTTCCACCGTGAATGGGACGTCGCAGTACTGGGAGAACATGGCGATGACCGTGTTCAAGACGACGTTGGCCTTGGTGATGTCTGTGGCCGTGCACTCGACGAACACGTTGCGCGTCGACAGTTTGATCTACTCGCGACGACAAGACATGGGTGACGACAGACGAGATGTACAGACGCACCTTGGAATGCTCCGAGTTGATGATCGGGGGCAGGGACAACACGGTGCCGTTGCTGTCGCGAATGACGGGATACGCGGGAAGGTCGTAGATGATGTCGGTGTACGGCTTGAGGTGCTTGGCGTCGGGACTGGTGCGGTAATGATCAAGCAGTTCCTTGGCGTTGAACTCGCGGCTCTGGCTGAGCGGGACGAACGAAATGTCTGTTGGCACTTGCGCTTCGTACGTGAACGGACCTTCGATCGTGTCCAAGTCGTGCGTGCCGATGGCGACCAGCGTGCGGCGACGGCAGATGTTCTGGTGCAACTTGTCTTGCAAGTCGATGAAGCTGTCGTAGCGCGGCTGGGTGAACGTGACCCCGCGCAACACGCACGACACGACGTACGGACGCGACGTTTCCAGGCCGTGGCCGTGTTTGACTGTGAGGCGGTGGACGGCGTGGTTCTTGGCCGCGACGACTTGGAACACCGGCGGCAGTTCCTTCTTCATGAACACGCGCAACGCACGCGCAATCCCTTCAACACAGAGCAAGTCGTATCGGTTTGCTGGTACGTCAATTTTGTAGATGACCGTGTCGTCGGCGCCGATGGCGGCGTTCACGCCCTGCTCCTTTTGCTTGATCTGGCGCTCGCTCGTGATGTCATCCAGCTCGATGCCGAACTCAAAGCACAGATGATCGAACTCTTCGTCCGTGAATGTCTGGCCGATGGCCGCGAACAATTCGTCGCGCTTTACTCCAACGGTCGGCATGTTGTCAATCTGCGGTCGCAAAATCTGCGCCACCCTGCCTTAAGCAGGAAGCTCTCAATCACATGCACGACCAAATGTAAAGGGACCGCATGGCATATCAATATATAATAAGCCTGATTTGAACACTAAGCTTTGGTCGTACATACAATAACATACATATTTATACTTGGACAAAATATAGTATGTGCACTATCCTATTCTGCATTAACCAATCGATGGTTGTGCTCCATGCGAATTATCCCTCCTCGATCATCCGGATAAAATGTTTTCCGTATTGGCGTCTTGATTGGCTATATAGTACAGCCATATGATTGGCTAGTTTTAAATGAAACAAACGTGTTTTAAACACAGCTGAACGAATTGATCTATATGTACCTACCGATATGCTACAGTACTGTACTGTAGCTTTCAAAGAAACTGTTCCTGTATGTAAAGTACCCTTGTGAACGTACTGTATCAAAGTGGTGCACTGGATGCAGGGTGTATGAATACTAACGTTCTACGAATAACATCCATATCGTTCAAACGAGTTATGAGGTGTTCTTGCACGAGTGCATCCGGGTTCAGTGTACTGTACTGGAATGCGTCGTTTACAACGAATCATGGGATATAAATAAATACGCACGAGTTGACTTGGTTTTACTATGTAAGCTTTTGTTCAGATTCGACTTTTCTCGATCAGAGAGTGAGTACATCTCGATGATGTGATTTGATTGGGTTAGCTTTTGCGGGGTAGGGTTCTTGCAGACGCCATTTAAACCCCCATTAAACTTGACTTTTGTATGGTTGACGCCATTGCAGTGCCGTTGGTAGCCAGTAAAAACGTTCTTCCTACCGTTCCGTCATTATCGAATTTGATTCCGTAATCAGAGGGCATCGCTGGCTTACGCGTCTGCTTAGTAATCACGTCATGGATCGATATGGAAATCACCTTGGCGGCGGCGGTGGCCACGGTCAACACAACCAGCATCCAGGACAGCACCCCGGACATCATGGTGGCAACCAGCAGCATGGACACCATTCGATGAACGGAAGTAACGGCGGATTGAACATGAACGGCCTCCCGCAGCTCAACATGGGCGGCATGCCACCGATGTCCAACGGCTATGACCTCGGCGGATATGACCAAGGAAACAGCTACATGAACCAAACGAGCTATTTGAATGTACCACCCCCTGCCATGCATTCCCAAAGCGGTGGCAGTGGCATGCAATCTCTCTCGTCCTCGGCCGCGCACTCGCCCATGCCTGCTGCGACAAACAACGCGCCCAAAGCAGCCAAGGCGAAACCAGCTGTCGCTGCGTCGCGCAAGCGAAAAGCTCCCAGCGAGACGCAATCGATCCCTGATGCCCCGGACAGTCCAACGTCCTCGAAGGGAGGCGACGAAAACTCGAGTGACCCCAAAGCCCGTCGTCGCGCCCAAATTGCTAAGGCCGCCCGGAAGCATCGCCAGCGCCAAAAGGACGAACTGGTCGCGCTTCGTGACAAGGTGAAGGACTTGAAGGAGCAGATTGAAGTTCTGCAGAGCTCGGAGCCATCGGAACACGACACGGAGATCGGGTGGAAGCAAGAAGCGGAGCAGCATGCCGAGATTCGCGCGCGCGTGGACCAAGAAAACGAGTTCTTGCGCAAGACGCTAATGGAACAAATGAAGTTCATCCAACGTCTGCAAGACTACTTCACCAAGCAGCCTCTGTTGAACGCGCCGTCCCTCAACAAGATGTTGACGTCGTCGCCGTCCATGGGCATGTCCGCACCGCCAGCGCCCGCCCTCATGCCGCCTCCGACGATGCCGTCTTCGTTTTTCCAACTGCCGACTGTCTCCTTCCGTGAAACACTGCAAAAGCTCGCGGACGAAGGGATGCAAATGTGCACGGACAGCATTCAATACGGCGAGCAACTGTTCCGCGCGCCGCTGGTGCCAAACATGACGTACCTCGGCATGACGGTGCAGTACGAAGTCGCCAAGGACGCGATCAATGTGTTTTCGCGGTTGACGATTCCGCACGTCAACTTTGTCGGCGCCGCCGACAAGATCTGGGACCTATATTCGTCGCGCCAATTCCACCTGGACTTTCCCTTGACCGAATCGTTCGAAGTGCTCGACGCGATCGACAACGACACTAAGTACACCCGGTCGATCTTGAACTTGACGTTGCCAAACCCGGACAAGAACGGCAACTCAAAGGTCAAGTCGGAGCGCCTGCATATCGTCAAGCGCCGCAACGTCGGCAACGCCGTGTATATTGCGTCGCGAAGCGTGAACGACGACCCATCGTGGCCGCCGACCCCGTCGTATGTGCGCCGCAACATGAACGTGGGCATCATGCTTCGAGATACGGTGGACGAAGGCCGTCCCGCCACCGAATGCATGTGGTGCATCAAGGTGATCATGGACCAATACACGGACACGTCGGTGGTGGCCAACAGCCAAGACACGATCTTGCGCAACTTGTTCGAAGTCACCCCCGCTTTCTTCAAGGCCATGGTGGAGAAAGTGCAGCTCTAATGCAGGGGTAGTGTGTATAAGAGGGCTGTCTAATGGGACTCCAATTTGTTTTGCTTGATGTTGAAGTCAAAGGTTATAGCCAATCATATGGTCTATTTAGTTGAATTATAACCAATCAAAGACCATGAAGGATTCGACTTGCAGTTTGTAGGGGATTCTTCGTGAACGGTCGAATTTCGAAGTTCGACGAAATCTGCGGATCAAACGATATCTTGGGTTTGAGGTCGAAGCAAGAACATGGGGCAAGGACAGAGCGGGCTCCCTGGGAGCAAGAAGGGCGACAAGAAGGACGAGCCGCCGAAGAAGAAGAAGTTCGAACCCCGAGGGGGAGCTATTACCCGCAAGCGCAAAAAGAAGAAGGGCCCGTCGGCAGCCACGCGCATTCCGGCGGTGTTCCCGACCGCAAAATGCAAGCTTCGTTTGCTCAAGCTGGAGCGCATCAAGGATTTCTTGCTGATGGAGGAGGAATTCATCAAGAACCAAGAAGTGATGAAGCCGAAACAAGAGAAGGACGAAGAGGAACGCTCCAAGGTCGACGACCTGCGCGGGACGCCTATGGGGGTAGGCACCCTTGAAGAAATGATCGACGACAACCACGCGATCGTGTCGTCGAGCGTCGGGCCCGAGTACTACGTAAGCGTCATGTCGTTCGTGAACCAAGATCTGCTTGAAGCCGGGTGTTCCGTGTTGCTCCACAACAAGGTCATGGCGGTCGTGGGGATCTTGTCCAACGACACCGACCCAATGGTGAGCGTGATGAAGGTCGACAAGGCGCCGCTGGAATCGTACGCGGACATTGGGGGGTTGGATCAACAGATCCAAGAAATCAAAGAAGCCGTGGAATTGCCGCTCACCCATCCCGAACTGTACGAAGGCATCGGGATCAAACCCCCGAAAGGCGTCATCTTGTACGGCGAGCCCGGCACGGGCAAGACGCTCCTAGCCAAAGCAGTGGCGAACCAAACGTCTGCTACGTTTTTGCGCGTGGTCGGGTCCGAGCTAATTCAAAAGTACTTGGGCGACGGCCCCAAGCTCGTGCGCGAAATGTTCCGCGTCGCCGACGACCACGCGCCATCCATTGTGTTTATCGACGAAATCGACGCCGTCGGAAGCAAGCGGTACGACTCGAGCAGCGGCGGCACCCGTGAGATCCAACGAACGATGTTGGAGCTGCTGAATCAGTTGGACGGGTTTGACGAACGTGGCGATGTCAAGGTACATATCTCTGTTGTGTGTTCGATACGTTTGTTTCGAACGATTTGGGGGGTTGTTGAACGTTCTGGTACATATTGGAATTCTCTGTTGTGTGTTCGAGACGTTTGTTTCGAACGATTTGGGGGGTTGTTGAACGTTCTGGTACATATTGGAATTCTCTGTTGTGTGTTCGAGACGTTTGTTTCGAACAATTTGGGGGGTTGTTGAACGTTCTAAACGTGGAATTGGACAGGTGATCATGGCGACAAACTCGATCGAAAGCCTGGACCCGGCGTTGATCCGCCCCGGACGCATTGATCGGAAGATTGAGTTTCCGCTGCCGGACGTCAAGACGAAGCGCCGCATCTTTTCCATCCACACGAGCCGCATGAGTCTGGCGGAAGACGTGGACTTGGAAGAGTTTATCATGTCCAAGGACGAACTCTCGGGCGCCGACATCAAAGCCGTGTGCACCGAATCGGGACTCCTTGCGCTCCGCGAACGCCGCATGCGCGTGACGCAGACGGATTTCAGAAAAGCCAAGGAAAAGGCGCTGTACAAGAAGAAGGCCAACATCCCCGAAGGCTTGTACTTGTAATGGACGACAGACACCATGAATGAATGAAGTCGAGTTGACGAGGTTTGGTTCATGCGACCGCAGGATGGACGATGGAATGTGCAATGCCTATCGCCCACGACAGGTCCTTGTACACATGGAGAATGTTCAATGGACATACTAGTATTGCATTGTCCTGGCATGTGCTGGAGTGCTCGGGGTCACCATGTTGGTGGTGGCAGCTGGAGGAGGATGCTGCCGTGTCACGAGGGCGGTTCGATCGATCCAATTAAATGCGCTTGGAAATTGCAGTGTTCTATTTCCAAATGCGCACTTAATAGAACCTGTATTGAAGTTGAAGTGCGTCGCTGATTGGCTGAAATTCTGTTGACGTATCTTGGAAAATCGACTTGGGTTGGGTATGGTTTCATTTTGAACAAGCGTGGTGATCTTGCAATATGAGCAAAAAGACCAAAGCAACGGCGGCGACGGCGGAGAAGACGTTCCAGTACCAAGATGAGCTCCCTCCATTGCCCCTTCCGTCCCTGGAACAGACCATTGACGCGTACATCAAGAGTTGCGAACCCATGCTGTCGGCATCGGAATTGGAGCATACGAAAGGCGTGTGCCACGACTTTCTCCACGGCGTTGGGCCGCAGTTGCAAGCGATCTTGGAAGAGCGCGCCGGGTCCGAGAAGAATTGGATCGAGGAATGGTGGGAAACCTTCGGGTACATGAAGCCGCGGTATCCGTCGGCGATCAACATCAACTGGTACGGCGTGGTGCCTGGGAACTGGGGGCCGCGAGAAATGAGTCAGAGCGAAGCCGCTGCCATCTTCACCGTTGCCTTGCTGCAATATCGCAAGGAATTCCTCGCGTAAGGTGTTGCCAGAGGGAATGCAAATCTCATGTTGCTACGCCACTAGGGAAGCAATTCCGCCCGAGAAAATGATGGGCAAACCGCTGTGCATGTTCCAGTACACGCGTTTCTTCAACTCGTGTGTCATCCCAGGCGAAGACTGCGACGAGATCCAAGTCTACGACCACAACCAGCGCCACATTGTGATCCTCCGCAACAACTGCATGTGGGTGTTGGACGTGCTCGACGAGCAAGGCAACGCGTTGTCGGTGCCCGAGTTAGTCAAGTACGTCGTCGCCCCCTTCCGTTTACTCCTCCATATTCACGACACTCGTGTCATGCAGCGCCTTTGAAGCGATACGCGCCGAAGCCACCGGCCTGTTTGACCTCGAACGCTACCCTCCCGTGAGCGTGTTGACGTCGGAGAACCGCACGAATTGGGCCAAAGTACAGTTATATTTCGTGTTGTTTTCACGTTTTTCACCATTCTTTGATAGGCCCGGGCGTACTTGATCTCCCTGGACGCATGCAACAAGGAGTCGCTCGAGATCATCGAGAAGGCGCTGTTTGTCGTCGCCTTGGACGAAACCTCCCCCGCCAATTCCGAGCAAGTCGCGCAAAACTGTCTGTTGGGAGATGGTCGAAACCGGTACATCCTGTATAGATGCCCTGTTTTCTTTCTTGGGACGGACATTCCTCTCGAAGTTTGTATGTGACGAACGATATATATCGTAGCTGGTACGACAAGCCTGTGGTGTTGGTCGTCCATGAGAATGCCCGCACGGGCATCAACGGCCAGCACGCGTGGGCCGACGCGCTGGTGGTCGTGCGCATCTTCGCGTACTGCGCCAAGTACGTGAATGACAACTTCAAGCAGTTCTTTGCGCACAAGACAGTCATGGGCCCACCCAAGCACACTCCCCGCCGCCTCAAGTGGAAGATCGACAACAACGCGCTCACCGCCATCGAGTGTGCGTCCGCCGCCATCAGCAAACTCATCCAGGTCTGTCCATCGCCACGACCCCATATTTGGCTAAACGGCATTCCGTACGTGACTCCTATTGTGTGCTTGTAGGCGAGCGATCTCTCGACGCTACTGTTTCAGCATTACGGCCACGCGTTCCTGAAGCGATACAAGCTGTCCCCAGACTACTTTATCCAGCAAGCAATCCAACTGGCCTACTACAAAATGTACAAGGAGCTCCCAGCGGTGTACGAGACGGCGCACACGCGGCTGTTCTACCATGGACGCACGGAGACCGTTCGATCGCTCACGAACGAGTCACTCGCGTTCGTCAAGACGATGGAGTCGACTGCCGAGGTACTATTTTCTACCGAGTACTCATTCGAACGAGTACTCATCCATTCTACTGAGTACTCCAATATTCTACTGAGTACTCATTCTACTGAGTACTAATTCTACCGAGTACCCATTCGAACGAGTACTCATCCATTCTACTGAGTACTCCAATCTACCGAGTACTCGATTCTACTGAGTACTCATTCTACCGAGGACTCATTCTACCGAGTACTCATTCTACCGAGTACTCATTCTACCAAGTGTACTTGTTCTACCGAGTACTGATGAGGTGATATCATTTTCTTGCAGGCGTCGGTCAAGTGGGAAGTGCTCCAAACCGCGCTCAAGCGACATGGCCAAGTGCTCAAGAACAGTCTGCTGGCGCAAGGCGTGGACCGCCACCTCATGGGGCTGCAGATCGTGTCGGAGATGTCTGGCATCTCGCCGCGGCCGTCGCTGTTCACGGACAAGGCGTTTGAGCTGACGAAGCGGTACCGCATTAGCACGAGCAACATCAGCGGCACGGCGGGCGCGAGTCCCATCTGGGGCGGGTTCTCGGCCATGTACAATGACGGGTACGGCGTCTGCTACGCGCTGCAGCCGGATCGGATCAACTTCAGCATCACGGCGTACCACACGGACCCGACCACGAGCGCCGCCACGTTCAAGCGCCACTTGGAAGCCGCGCTGCTGGACATGGTCGAGCTCTGCCTCAGCCGCAACGTGATTTACGTGGGCCAGTCCAACTTGTAACCCCATCATAATGATGAGCCTGCATATGTTCGAGCTTTCGTTTCAGAGGACCGATGGATGGTAGAGAGATACGAATGAGTCGAGTGGATTGTTAGACAACAAGGCTGTCGTGTAAAGTGTAGTAGCTGGTGCTCGAAGGAGATTGGGTCGTGATGGCGAGGACGAGGTGTCGTGGAAGCTGGGCATCGAGGTCGCAGGACAGAGCTATGGAGGAACGAACATGGGCAACCCTAGAAGCCATGGCACGGTGAGTGGCAAGAGGGTATATCATGACGAGAATGGAGATGCATCGTCGTCCACCTACTCCCGCATGTCGAAGGGGAAATGGTCGGCATGGCAAATCACTGCTGTCCAAGTGGCGCGGTCGAGGTCGTTGGGATCGGCATCGCGACGAGGTAGAGAAGTACGAGCCGTTAGGGCTTGTAGAGATAGAATGCCCACGAGGACGAACGACTTGTGAGAGCTCGACATGCATTGTACGACGCGCCATTTCTCCATGCCCTTGCGATGCACAACGTCCATCCATACCTAGGGGAATGCACATAAGGTCTTGCCAGTGTTGCCAATAAGAACCAACGTCATGCACGTAGAGAGGAATGTGTGGATACGTCAGCATCCAGGAGTGCTTGATGCGCAAGTCCACGTCCACCTGCGCCGCCGCTTCGACACTCGTCACAATCGATGCTGTCATTGTCGAATTTGACATTATCCGAAATACAACAGAGTTGCCGGATAAGTGATGGAAAAGGCCACTTGCAGGATGGACGAGCTATTGGCTCGGATCTGCGTCGGTGATGCGGTCTCCTTAAGTGACATGGAAGGCGAGGGATTGAAGCATGTCTTCATGGAAGTGATGGAGCTGCTTCGGGTGGAGGAGCAAGTGTGTGGCGGGGGGAACTCGAGATTCCTCCGCTTGCTCCGTGCACAACAAGCAAGTAAGGACATGCTGTCATGATGCACTTCGTTATCACGCCGTCGTGATGAAATTGCATAGTCCTCGCTGGGTTTCCCCATGACAAACGAGCACCCTTCATGGAAGATGCGCTGTCCATGCTCTTGCGCAAGACGCAGGCGAAGAGTCCAGCGTTGGACGACGTCGTCCTCGATTTCATTTACCAACTGCTTGTCCACTTGCAAATCCCTGGCAACGACACGGACGCTTCCCCTACCCTGCTACGACAGTCCAAGTGCATTGTCGGTTGCATTCTCAGCATTCTTGGTGCAAACTTGGAGCGTTTGGTTGCGCAGTCGTCGACACCGCCTCCACTCGTCGTCACAGCAATGGCATGCCTTGGGTTATGTGGCATTCCCATTTGTCACATTGTCCACTTTGCAAAATGGAAAGCGTTCCGCGCCGAATGGATGGCCATGGTGCTTCCCACTGCCTCCATTGAAAGCTGTCCCTCCGACTCTGACGAAGATGATCATGACGACGACGACGGAGCTTTGATCCTTCAAGCCGACATCGACCGCCACACAAATCAAATGGTGCGAACGCTGCTACCAGACCCGTTCGGCCTGAAGTACATGGGCGACCTCCCCGCGTGGTCGGACGCTGGTCTGGCCGTGGTAGCGCACTGGCTTGCAGTTGTCCCTTCGCTCAGAAGCCAGACAAACGCCATGTCCCCTGCTAACTTGATCGCCATTGAGCCCTTGGCTCCTCATATCGAGACCCTTCTCCACCACACTGCTGTCGCCATCAAGCGCGGCGGTCTCACCATGTTAACTGCCATTTTGCAAGCATCAAATCCACATGTAGCCACCCCATCATCGTCGTCATGCCTACTTTCGTCCAACGAGAAGGTACCACCACCAATCAACGCGACTGGCCTCGACCAATATGCACGGCGTACGTGTGACGTCTACAATCGTACAGGAATGCGCTATGTTTGACTCACGGATGCAACTAGGCCATCTGGATGACAACCTTCAGTCGTTGAATTCACTGTTTCAAGCCGTGCTTAGCGCCATGGTCATGCTGCCGGACGCCGCAGACCGAGCGCACGCCCTTGCATCATGGCAACGTCTAGTAGATATGGTCGCGCCGACGTTGAGGTAGAGAGACATATATAACAATCACCCTATCTAACAATCGCCATATATATATATCTGATGGAGCCACACATAGATTTGACCTTCTCGCGCAGTTGGCCCGCCTGTGCCCGTTTCCCAACTGCATTGCCATCATCATCGACCGTATTCGGTCCGAAGTAGCCACCACGCATTGGATAGGTCAGTCCTTTTTGTATGAATGCCCAATGGCCACGAATTGGATATATATATATATATCGTCCACGTACTAATCAATATTTCTGTTTTCAGACTCCACAGTGCGTTCCAAACTGGCGCCGTTTCTAACAGACATGCTACGCCCCCGCCCTGATCAAGAGTTTGTCCGGTACAGCGACGCCATCGTGAGCGCCCTCAGCCTCGCTCGTTTTGTCCTCCTTCGCGATAAGGTTCATCACATTCGCTCAAACATCTATCTCTATGGATGGCCCTTTCCTTGATGGCTCAATATACACAAACACGTCTACGTGTTAGATGGATCATGACCTAACCAGTCTACAACCAGTGCTGCAAGGCCAGTGGCGGCGGCTTCAACACATGGCAGCAACGCAAGCAAGTCTCGAGAAATCTCGACGGGAGCTCCATGTCCCAGGCAACACGACGGCGTTGTGTCGTCCGACAGACGATGAGTCCCCAGTCGAGCTGGACTTGATGCGGCTGTTCGTGATGGACGCGGCGTTCGGAGCGACCATGGACGCATTTACCTAGAGGTCGTCCACGAGGTGGAGGATCGTCGGCAGCTCCTCCATGCCTGGCATCTTGCCTCGAGATCGGAGGAGCGGCGAGTCCATCCGGACGTGGAGCGGCATCAGCTTTGCCAGTTGTTTCGGCGACTTGGCGCGTTCGTGCTTGTCCACGTCACGATGGCATGGCTACGTAAACATAACGTCATGGTTGTCGATAACGTCATACGTGATATCATCATTTCGTACCGGAAACAGCACTTTGCCGATGCACACACGCACTTGTTCGGCCAGTACGTCTGGTACATGGAACGGCTCCAACGACCGATTTACCTACGAAGGGTCATGCCACACAGACACACAAAAATGACCACTTAATACATGACGGAGGTCGTACAATGTCCTTGACGCTGTGGCAGTTGGCCGCCTTGCACGCGTTGCTGTACGCTCGGGCCATGGTGGCCGTCCGTTGGCTTCGTCGCTTGAGTAGGCGGTGGGACGCATGCATGCTTAATGCTGGGTCGAGCAACTGGTACACGAACGTGTCCAGGTGGCGCGCGTCCAACGACGTCGCTGCATTCAACTCGTGGTTATTAGACAGGTCGGCCTCAGTCGGCAATACAACAAATAGCGCTTGGAAGAACAAGTCAAACAGCGAGCTGTCCATCCCCAAGGGAGTCAGCGCCGTGGCCTCGATGCGGGTCTTCATTTCGGCAAATTGCCGGCGGTGGAGGTCTTCGTCGGACTCTGAAGTGGAACCTTCGGGGGGAGTCGGGGGCGTGGAGGAGACAACCGCCGTCGACGCGCGGGAGGACACGTCGTACGCCACCGTGTCGGCCGTGGAGCCTCGGGGGGTGGCAGGCGCTCCTGGCGACTCTTTCTGGACGGAACGGCGAGCAGGGCTCGTCGCCGTTTGTTGTCGGATGTACCGTGGGTCGATGTGCTGTTGTCGTCGTCGGCAGCATTTGAGCACGTGGACAAGGCTGTGGGCGACTCCCACTGGCACCCCCCACGTCTGAAGCTGTGTCAGTGGCGTCGAAATACGGTCCAAGTCGGCTCCATGGACGACCTCATGGGTTTTGAATATCGTGGCGAAAGGTGCAATTGCTGCCGTCACGAGTTGCTCCCGTCGGATCTAGTCAAATACAGTGTTGAGGGAAAAGTTCGAAATGAAGACGGGATCACATGGGTGTGTGGACCTGAAGCAGCGCCGACGGGGCGTTGACGTACGCGGCAAAGTGGGAATTGGGCGACGACGTCCACGGTGGGGAGGTGCTGCCTGTCGTCGCGCCCCCATTCACGTCCACCAGGGGCGGAATGTACACGAGCATGGCCGCGGCAAACGTGATTTTGGCCATGGGTTCGTCCAGACCATCCGGAAGCATCTGTAGCAGGTACGTTGTCACCACAGTCATGTCGACAATTTCAAACGTATCACTCGATGGTGACAATGATGACGAAGGCGTGGACGACATGGGGCTGCTCGCTTGATCGAAGGAACGCGACGCTGTGAGTGGAGAGGGGGGTTGATGTCGTAGGGGATGATGTTTTGGGGGACTCTTGTGTCGCTGCTGCCGCACCACGCGCTCCGACTTGAACGCATTCAGCATGAGTGGCGTCCGGCGCTTCAATTCACGCAACACCAACGCGACGTTGCGTGTGGACTTGCCTTGTGCCTCCAGCCCTCGCCTACATCTCCCCGTATCAATCGATCTTATAATAGCATAAAAGGTTTACAAAGCAGCGATGATTTCGTCGACGGCGTAGCCTTGGGCCATTGCATGTCGAATGACATGCGGGGGGTACTTGTCAGGAAGGTCGATAGTTTCTGGAGCGATCTGATGCATGTGGATGGCGTCGTCCGACGTAGTCAATTCAAACAGCGAGTGGGGGGCCACCACGCCACCACCCGATTGGGTCGAGGATCCAGCGGGCGACGTGAGGACCCCGGGCGAAGACGACGACGACACGGACGGCAGCGGGGACTCGTATGCCGAGTCGAGGCGGCGCTGGTGGGCGACCACCGGCGACGCCATCGCTCTTGACGCATGCCACGCCTAGTACGACGATGGCTCAACCAACCAATGAAGAATACAAGGCATTTCGAAGGTGTGATGAACAACACACAGCAAACGCACCAGCAGCGACCGTTCTTGGTGCAGCATGCGTTCCCGTAGGACTTTGGTGACAAACGTGGTCGCGTTGTCTTCTTCGGCCTGGCGGTCGCGGTCAAACTGCCGGTAGTCCTTGTCCACCGCCTGCACAAACGCCCAGAGGTCGCCCGTCGCTTGAAATTCTGCGACGAGGTTACGCACGGGGTCACTCAAGCTGCGCTGGATCTTGGCTTGCCGCGCCTTCACCCGACCCACATGGCCCCGATACACTCTCTGTACATTCAGGGCGGCCTCCTAATCTCAACAAACTGAAAGTTGAGAAACTCCTCCAGCCCATTCACGATGACAACAAGAGGGGGGCTAAGCATCGAAGGACGGACCTGCCGTCGGACGCGAGCCCTCGCGGCGTCTCGCAGATTCCGGCGGACTTTGGCCAGTCGAAATGCCACGAGACAGCGCACCCAGCACTGCAACGTCACGACGGCATGCGATTCCTGGACCATGCGCTGCGAGACTCGTTTCGTGGCAGCCACCTTTCGGCCGAGGTAGCCGCGCACAGTGCGCTGCATGTGGATGGTCGCGAGCATGCAAATGCGATGCTGGTGCCGCCGTCGACACTCGGCGACACGCCACCGCGCTCGAACGGTCCTGGAAAAGCACTGCAACAACACGGCGGCCGCCAACTCGCCGCCAAACCAGGTCGTGACGAGGGATGCCGTGTGATGGGCGCGCACACGGCGACCCCGCACGATCGATTGGATGCGCGACATGGCGTAGTTGTGCACAAACGTTTTGCATCCCTACGGTCGCAAGTACAGGACGTTTCAAATGAACAGAAGTGAATCAAGGGCAATCGCGAAAACGTGATTGTGAACCCCTCAGGGTTGAGTTAGTGGTGTCAGTCATACTGTAAGGTCTGCTTTGGCTTTTTGAATGGTGGCTGTGAGCTGGGCGTGGAGAAGGTCCAAGTGGGGGCCAAGTACGTGGATGGACACGGGGATGGTGCTCGGTGCGAACCCCTCAGGTCGGCCTTTCAAGTGCGTAGTGAGGTCCGAGTAGGCAGACACCATGTACTGTATATCCTGCAGCTCTTTCTTGGTGACTGGTTTACCGCTGCCGGTCGATGTGGGGGTCGTCCTACCCATGAAGCAATGACGACGTGCCACGTCATTTCGTCGTTTTTGTATGTGAATTGGGCTGTTATGTACCCTTCGACGAGTCGTTTGCGGCGGTGGGCAACGTCCAGCAGCTCAAACGACACGACCTTTCTGTGGCTGTTGGCGATTGTAATTGCACTGCTGAACTCGGCGATCGCATCCCGCAACGAGAGGCGGTACTGATGCATGCGGCGGAAGAGTCGAGTGCCTGGTACGTCCCTAGCCACAGTCGTCGCAGTGTTGTGTCAGGCTTACAAACTAGGGGTATAAGTATTGACTTACTCGTATTCCTTTTTCAGCCGCAGGACGACGCCTGGAGCAACTTCAAGCAATTCGTCCTCCTCGGTAACAGTGAGCACGCCTTCGTTAACCACGCGACGAAGAAGGTAGCCACAAGTGCATGGCCGGCCAACAGCACAGCCGCATGTCTGCATGCCGCCACTGGACAAATCGTATACCATGGTTCGATGTGGTCGTGACCAAGGACGTCCAGTAGCCGACGACGGCGACACTGAGCCAGAAATTAGTAGATGATTGTTGGACTATAATTAGGCATTGTACTTTTCGCAGTCATACCAGCTAGCACAATACAAATGACGTATGGCACCGATTCCAGCTGAGGTAGATACACCGTCCACTGGCCATCTACGTCATACACACACGTCGACGTGGATGGCGCCACACTACTTTTCGATCTTGTGCCGAAAGGGCGTAAGTTTTGATTGGATATAATAGCAATGAAATCGTCTATAGCGTTAAAATGAACAGCCCCTTTGCTGGTTACATTTACGTACTGACGGCACCAAATTGGTCACACGGCGCTCTTCACCCCCGATAGCTTCAAGGGAACGCATGTGATGGCTACAGTACCAGAGGCATGCCATGTCCTTCCAAATGTCCTTCTGTCACTGGAACACATAGGGAGGAGCGCCACGACCAGCGCTCTCACGCCAATGGCCAGGGTAAAGTCTGATGTAGAGTTTGTTGTGTGTAGTCACATAGTACACACACTACTGCATTGGTACCAGCGATTCGATAGTCAATCTCCGCATGCCATGGGCATGGTCAAGACCACCGTGGCGCAGACCAAATGAACTCCTACTTCTAACATATTACAACAATATACTTGACTATTGTATGACATGTCTACCCTCTCGTCATCGCAAACCTGCCTCGGCAGAATTGGCAACAACAGCCTAGGAAGGACACGAGGGGTCCCTTCGCCACATCACGACGCGAGACGCCTCCGTACACACGAGCAGCCACGAAAGCAGCAGTATGGGCACAGTGTTGTCAGGCCAAGAGTATGACCTCGTGACGGGAATCGCCATGTGCTTGGTCGGCACGACCATCTCCAACTTTGTACGTCGAGACTTGCCTTCGCTCATCATTCCTAAGTCTCAATCTGTGTGCACAGGGCCTGAACATCCAAAAATACTCGTTCATGCTGCAGGAACGACAGCCAGAACACGACCGAAAGCCGTACAATACCCAATGGCGATGGTGGCTGGGTCTGTTTGGCGTCGCGGTCGGATCCATCGCCGACTTTGCCGCGCTCACATACGCCGCGCAGGTTTCCTACATCTTCCACGTCGCATATCTTATCACGTTGACGAGATAGAGTGTCATTGCACCCGTGGGCGCGTTCACTTTGGTCGCCAACATCTTCTTTGCGCACTACTGGCTTCGCGAACGCCTTGGCCGCAACGACCTCATCGGGACGATGCTCATTTGCATTGGAGCGATCATGGTGACTGTGTTTGGGTCTCACTCGAGCACGAGTCACACGTTGGACGAGCTCCTGGCGCTGTACTACCGATGGGACATGCTCGTGTACGCCTGTGCCGTCTGCGCAGTGCTGATCGGTCTCTTCACGGCGCTGGTTCGATCCGAAGACGCGCTTCGAGTCCACGGCAACCTCTCGGACGAGTACAAAACGTTCCGCAAGATCCACCCGCTGGCGTATTCGGGGCTCGCAGGTATTACCTACTTATCTACTTACCCACATGACGTTATTGAACCGATCGTCCATTCGTCACATCGCTCGTTCGCTCGTTCATTTGCTTGTTCGTAGGGGTGTGGGGGGCGCAGTCGGTCATGTTTGCCAAAAGCACGGGCGAACTCATCAAGCAAACAGCACACGGACTCAACCAATTCGACAAAGTCCCTAGCTATATCATCTTGGCGTGTCTGGCTGGGACCATCACCATGCAGGTAACCCATGCAAAGTGAGTATTGTCATCACTTTGCATGTGTGCTAATAACATCATGGTGACGTGATTGCGTGTCACTAGACGCATTTGCTTTCCCTGGGCTTGAAGAGCTTTGACGCGCTGTACATCGTGCCAGTCTTCACGGTATGTAGGACCTCTGTCATTCTGGATATTGGCATCGTAAACGTGATCGTGATGAATGGGGTTTTGCTGGGGAGCTAGTGCTTTTTCATCACGTTTTCAGTCCTCGGCGGTGCTGTGTACTTTGAAGAGTTCAAGAGCTTTGGCCTAATGCAGTGGCTGGGCTTTCCGTGTGGGGTGGTTGTGACCATCTGCGGCGTCGCCGTCTTGTCCAAGCGAGATATGAACCGCCGCGACGTACGGCAACCACTGCTGCCGAAGCTCGGACAAGTAGGATATAGCCAGCAATTGGGATAATAAAATTGCTGCGCGTCGTCGTCCTGCTTCGATCGCCGCCTTTGTCCGAAGGGCACATGGAGTGAAGACCCTCACAATGACAACATGCTGTACGTTGGTGGAGGGCCCGACCTCCGACAACTCGGTCGGTGACGTAGAAATGAACGAAATCCACCGCTGTAGTCCCATTGGTAACGTTAGCTCCAATCCACTGGCAACGTCGTCTACCACATTGAAGGTCGAAGCAGAGGTGGGAAAAACACATTCTCGACAAGAGTGAAGTATGCATTCATTGCGATTTGATACGAATTTGGGGAGGGGCCAAACCGCGATCTGATTGGTTGAATTTCATTTAGATTGTTTTGATTGGTTAATAATTTTTTCTGAAGTAGCCAATCAAATCGATTTAAATTTGAACCACGAAATTTCACTCGAAAGCACAATATATGGAGTTATTTATTCTGAAAGGACGGACCTGGTCAAAGTGAAGTTGTTCGCTGGAGGACGCCAAGGACACAAAGTAGTTTTGTGATGTGCCTTATTAGGGCCACTCTGTCTGCCACAACTTTTTTCACAAAACATCCCTTTTTGCAACTTTTCAGAAATATTATGACAATTTTTCAAACGACAGCTTTTGTGTGTTTGGCTACCTATATAAAGCAACATAATACGTCGAGTTTTCACTATTTTCTGATAGAAAAAGATTGGAACTGCACCTGTCCATTTTTTACCTACTAACGTTATGTTAGTACAGTATACCTACATGTTATTCTATCGATAGTTTTCATTCCGTGATGGCTTCCAGAGGTCATATCAAAACATTTTGAAAATAATTTGTCACCTCCCATTTGAAATGGGAATTCCCTGCCAGAATATTATTTGACATCAAAATTTCTGTGGCATCCAGAGTCGGCCTTAAGAAATAAATATATTACTAATGACAAAACGTATGGTATGGAGGCCAGAGTGACAATAGAACATGACCGGATAAGTGGTCTCATACCCAGATAAGCTATTTTGTACCGGATAATGCGCAGGTTAACCAAACCTCTGATATATTATAGCAAAACCTCTAAACAATAGTTTACCTCAAAAATAATATTTTACCTCTACTAACGTTAGCCCCTTTTCATTTCCTGATTTGATTGTGAACCATTTTTCAGAAATTACAGGAAGGTGAGGGAAATGGTCATATTAGAGCGAACTCGATGGAGCTGATGCCTATAATCGCAATGTGTCCACGATCGGATGAGTTCTTACTTCACCTGGTTGACAGAAACTTTCGTCGCCGCATCTGCGCTGGTAATTTGGTCTTCAACCGTGTTCCATGGAAGTGTACTTTTCTTCGATAGAAGAATCCGTTTCATTATATTTATCATGGCGTGAATAGAATATTTAAAAACAACACATCAAAACGATGTGATGTAATGTTATCTTTGGAAGCAAACATGGTTAACAAAGTTGGTTAACTTGGATGTTATATTTGAGACAGCCACTTTCAAAGCCACACAACATGAGCCAATGTAAACCGACCAGCCCGAGACTCAATCCACGTGTGCACAAGTATTATATCTACATAATGACGTATCATAGAGGTCGCTACGAGCTATATTTATCGAGGTATTTACTTACAAAGTAGGTTATTTTTGCGTTTATTGCTACTTTGAGGACTCATTCACTCATGGTACAATGTTGCAATCGCCATATTTCTAGCTTTGAACGATAGCCTGCAACTAAGTTTGCAATATCTACATTCATTTCATTGCTCGTAGACAAGCCGTCAGAGAGATATTCGATGTCAAAGTCAGGTACTTTCTAGGTTAGGTAACAAGATTGATCATAAATTATTCCTACCTTCATATTGTCTTGAAGCATGTTTTATTATTAAGTTAATTGGTTTTTAAAATTTCTCGCAATTCACAGTCCATTAAAATTACCGAACAGTTTTGAGCTCAAGTCTCACTGCACCATGCCGGTTGTCGCGTCTTGTCGAAAGGCCAATCGAATGTCCTCAACCCCAAGTGTGTCTATCAGGTATGCTAAGAGCTAGTGCGATCGAGCTGCTTGGTATGCTTCCAAATCATTTGAGGTTCGCTGTTTTTTGGTAATTTCGGCACCCTCCAGGCTTTACATGACCGTACATAGTAGTATTCATTCTGCGAAGACGTGATAACCATCGATATTGAGAGGTTATTGTTGACTTATTCTCTGTCAATAAATAAGTCCGACTGGGTGAAAGAACTATTTATTCTGTGTCAAGTAAGAATACAAGGTGTCCTACCATAAATAATAGTAAGTAACGTTAGTATATAAGTTCTCCTCCTTGCATGTCCCATTCGCCAAATGACTCTAAGTAACTTGGAGTGATTTTGAACATGGGAATATTCCAATGAAAGGATCCAGTGAGACGACTGGAATTTTCAGCCAATTAAATTTCCAGTCAGAAATTCTCACAAACATATCAGTATTCCAATAGAATTATTGGACCCTTGCATTGGAATATTCCCATGTGCAAAATCAGTCGAATATCATTTTCCCGCCCCTGGCTTGAAGAAGCCAACCTCACGTTTGTAACGACATCATGATACTTTCGACCGCAAGTCGTTGTGTACATTGATCTGTCTCCCTGGCAACGACCTTGTAGATGCAGCTAGGTAGGGCAATAGCCTCTCCATATCTGCATGTACCTAGCGCTACAACGTCCTTCGAGTTCTTGCCATATCCATCCATGAATGATGGCGGTACGTTCCGGATCGCTGGCCGTTTCAACCGCCTGCCAACGGGTTCATTTCTCGCAAAAAGCGGTACATTTGGGTATTCATGACAAAAGAAGGTGCTACGAACCAGAGGTTCATACAAATGGCAAGCTATACGATCCGAAAATGGCATTATCCGATCATTTGTAATTACAATGCAGTGGGATAATAAGACTGACATCAAATAAATTATTGTTCCTCGGATACATTATCTCCGGAAACACGCAGGGTTTTATAATTACGTGCGACATTTATTGAAAGAAATTTCAATATCCATGTGAAAGCCAGCCAATAAGATTATAATAATTTGGAAATAGTTTTTATAATTTGCGCAGTCCAAACTCTGCCTGCACACGACGCTGCCAGACCATTATTGCCGCCGAGAGGTAGAACTGCCGCGCAATTCCTCATTCTTGGCTCATGGAAATATTGCAGGATGAAGGACGGCGAACATGACACCTACGTGAACACGTCGAACCTATTCATCGGTATCGGCATCTGCTTGATCGGGTCTACGATCTCCAACTTTGTACGTCGTTGCCTTCGGCGCCGTTCCATCGAGTTCATCGTGCACGTATGTGATGCGTAGGGCTTGAACATTCAGAAGTACTCCTTCATGCTGCAACAGCATCTTCCAGACCACGAACGTAAACCGTACAACACGCAATGGCGATGGTGGCTTGGGTTTGCCGGCGTCGGGATTGGGTCCGTCGCGGACTTTGCCGCGCTGTCGTTTGCCGCGCAGGTGTGTCCTCCACACACCCCTTCGTCGCCTATTATATGACTCATCCAATGACAGAGTATCATCATGCCCGTCGGCGCGTTTACGTTGGTGTGCAACATCTTCTTTGCGCACTACTGGCTCAAGGAGAAGCTCACACGGAACGACCTGATTGGAACAGTCCTCATCTGCATTGGGGCGGTGCTCGTGACCATGTTTGGCGCCCACGAGAACACCGAGTACACGTTGGAGGTCCTTATCCACCTGTACTACCGCTGGGACATGCTCGTCTACTTGATCGTGCTCCTCGTGGTCGTGTGGGTGTTGATTGGCATGCTCAAGCGCGCCGAGACCGTGCTCAAAACGAAAGGTCCCATGTCCAACGAGTACAAAATGGTGCTCAAGATCCATCCGCTGTCGTACGCGGGGCTCGCGGGCACGTTCGGCGCGCAGTCGGTTATGTTTGCCAAAAGCACGGGCGAGCTCATCAAGCAGTCGGTCAAGGGCGACAACCAGTTTGACAAGTTCCTCACGTACGTCATCATCGTGGCGCTGGTGCTCGCCATCTCGCTGCAAACCCACTGCCTCTCGCTCGGACTCAAGTACTTTGACGCACTGTACATTGTGCCAGTGTTCCAGTGCTTCTTCATCACGTTCTCCGTGATTGGCGGCGCCGTCTACTTTGAAGAGTTCAAAGACTTCACCATGACTCAGTGGATTGTCTTTCCTATCGGGGTGCTCATCACGATTGCCGGCGTCGTCGTGCTCTCTTCCCGGGATATGGAGCATGATGTACGTGTTGGCCGGAACGTTGTCGCATGCGGTTCTCACTCGTTTATAGGCGGGCGCGCCGGCGTCGTTCACCGACAGCAGCATGGCAGACATCCACCTCCCGCCAGCCCGCAGCGAACTGCATCGTTGCAACTCGGGCTCGTTTACCAGCAGCTTTCGAGTGTTGGAGCCGGTATGGAGTGCTTAGTTGGTTTAGTTAGTTGGCTTTAGTTGGTCACGATGGAATGCTAGGAGTTTTGCCCTGCGGCCAACCCGGCCCAGCTGCTGTCACGGTCGTCGTCAGTGGGGGGCGTGTTCTACTCGACCCAGAGCGTCGTCATGTCATCACGAGGCAATTCAACAGACTTTTCGGCGATGCAAGACACGGAAATGGCCGATATCTCAAGGCCAGCGTCAGTAGGACAAATCGCGTCTGTGGACATGCATCCGGCGGCAGAGTGCGGCGCGCCAGTCGTGGCCGTAGACCCGACCGTGACTCAAGCACAGCAAGCCGTAGGCCACGGTATAGTCTAAGATCATTACTATTAGGACATTGCATACACACTTGAACCCGTTCGTTGTACGTGTAGTACATACCGGTAGTGTACTATACTTGTATAGTGTATTGCGGTGGCTTTATAGACGCCCAAGTATTTGCTCGACTTGTGCTTATATTGGATTATGCACGCGATGCTGTGAGGAACTGTATCGCACGTTTTTGTTGAAGTGAGCTGCTCGTGCACCACAGGGACCTTAGCACTCTTGGGTTTGCTGCAGAAGTGCAATGTGTACTACAATATCGCACTGTATGTGTTCTACGACGGGACTCACTAATACTAGTAGTTACTAGTAATAGCTGCTAGGTCGAAAAGTGAAACTGCCCATTTTACCCTCGCCGAATTCGGGACAGTTACAATAGGACCCGATATTTCACAATATCGCCCCACTGGAAGAATTACCCTGTGGTGACATGTTTTAAACCAGTGCGAGCGGCCCCGCGCATACGCGTAACGGGTTCGCATCTTGGTCTGGCGTGGACGTCGCTGTGTAAGCTGCAGCCGCGCGTGGACTTCTGGACGCCATGACGCCCCATGTCGAACATGTCGGCGTGACATCGCATTGAGGGCGCGTCGAAGTTGGAGTTCTCGGTCTATTTATACACAAGGGACGTAGAAACCAGCCAATCAAATATCTCCGTTTGGATTGCGATGGCAGTTGCCATTACTGTATTGGTTGCGTCTGTGGCCGCAACCCTCTACCGCGGTAAGCGCCTGCGACGTTCGGGCATGTCGTCTATAACGTGATTGTGTGTAGGAACATGCCTCCCAATGAAGAGGAGCATCGTGTGAGCTCCACCAACTTGTTCATTGGTATCGCCATTTGCTTGATCGGGTCCACCGTCTCGAACTTTGTACGCGCCGCCCAACTTGCCAGGTGCATCTTGTTCACGTGTGCATGTTGTAGGGCCTGAACATCCAAAAGTATTCGTTCATGCTGCAGCAGCATCTCCCAGACCACGAACGCAAACCGTACAACACGCAGTGGAGGTGGTGGCTCGGGTTCTTCGGCGTCGGGCTTGGATCCATCGCGGATTTCGCAGCGCTGTCGTTTGCCGCGCAGGTGTGTGTCCGCCGCCTCCTTCTCCTTCTTCTTCGACCCCATGACTCATCCAATGACAGAGTATCATCATGCCCATCGGCGCGTTCACGTTGGTGTGCAACATTTTCTTTGCGCACTACTGGCTCAAGGAGAAGCTCACACGGAACGACCTGATTGGAACAGTCCTCATCTGCATTGGGGCGGTAGTCGTAACGATCTACGGCTCCCACGAAAACGTCGAGTACACGTTGGAGATCCTTATCCACCTGTACTACCGCTGGGACATGCTCATCTACTTGATCGTGATCATCGCGGTCGTGTGGGTGTTGATCGGCATGCTCAAGCGCGCCGAGCTCGTGCTCAAGAAGAAGGGTCCGGCGTCGCTCGAGTACAAGGCGGTGCTGAAGCTCCATCCGCTGACGTACGCGGGGCTCGCGGGGGTGTTTGGCGCGCAGTCGGTCATGTTTGCCAAGAGTTCGGGCGAGCTGCTCAAGCAGACACTGCGGGGCGACAACCAGTTTGACAAGTTCCTCACATACGTCATCATCGTGGCGCTGGTGATCACCATCTCCCTGGAAACCCACTGCCTCTCGCTCGGACTCAAGTACTTTGACGCACTGTACATTGTGCCGGTGTTCCAGTGCTTCTTCATCACGTTCTCCGTGATTGGCGGCGCCGTCTACTTTGAAGAGTTCAAAGACTTCACCATGACTCAGTGGATTGTCTTTCCTATCGGGGTGCTCATCACGATTGCCGGCGTCATCGTGCTCTCTTCCCGGGACATGGCACATGACGTACGATTGCATCCGTTAAAAGTATATGCTGCTTTTTGCCTGATGATTTATTTGATGGGCTAGGCGGGCGCGCCGGCAGAGCCCGCAGCGCCGCCGCCGCCGCCGTCGACGGACACGGTGGGTGAGTTCAACCTCCAGACCAGCCGGGTGGACCTGCAGCGTCGCAACTCGGGCTCGTTTACCAACAGCTTTCGTGTGTTGGAGCCGGTATGATGTGCTTAGTTGGTTTAGTTGATCACCATGAAATGCTAGGAGTTTTGCCCTGCAGCCAACCCGGCCCAGCTGCTGTCGCGGTCGTCGTCGGTGGGAGGCGTGTTCTACTCGACACAGAGCGTCGTCATGTCGTCGCGGACCAACTCAACAGACTTTTTGGCGATGCAAGACGCCGGCACCGAAATGACCGACATCTCAAGGCCGCCGGTGGCGCTTATGCTGCCTGCTGCTGCTCTGTCGTCGGCGACTGCCACACATGGTATCTCTGGAGACGATGTCTCTGTGAAGGTTGTGGCAGATGTCAGCACCGGGACGAACACGACCTCGGAGTTTAGTGTAGCCGAAGTGGGAGCAGTGCCGCCGCCGCACCAGTAGCTTTTACCAGTATTGCAGGAATTGAGAACATTGTAATAACTTTATATAACACAACTAATTGTATTATAACAAAATCTCTAATGACTTTTCCGACGCCGTTTCATTTTTTGGATCATGGACGACGGCGAATCGTTCGAGAGCGACGACGATGCAGTCGCGTGTGCGTCGCATGTGCCGGTAGATGCAGCCCCAAGGGAAGTAGAAGGTGGAGATGAATATGGCTCGGACAAGTTTGAAGTCGAATCATCGGAAGAAGAATATGCTGACGAGAGCTTCGAACCGCCACCGTCGCCTCTGCGCGAACCAAGAGAAGTCAACCCCCATGCAACATCACAACCTTCGTCTACCCCAGTGATTACTATTGTCGGTACCTGTGACGACCGACCAACCAACGTGGAAGAACTATCAGAAAAGTCCTCGTCTGCGATACACGATCCTACGTCTCAACATACAGCAGCAGCCTGCACGATGAACCTGCAATCGTTCGTGGCCTCGAAAATGCAGAAACTATCGACCGAACCTTGCTGCAGCGGGGACACCCTGAACGCATCGACATCACAGTCCATCCTCGTGCCCATGAGTCTTCTTCACCGCCTCCAAATGGAACCACTTGCCCCTCAACCGATCAGTCGCCGACAAGCCACCACCTCCATGTGCATTCCAGCTGCCATTATCGACCGCGTTCGAATCCAAACTCTTCTTAGCACCATGTCGTCGTTATCGGCAGCAGTCGGGGCAGCGGATGATGACAACGATGTGCTTCCTCATCACCGCTCCTTGTTCACGTTCGTCGCTCGACACATCAGTCGGCTGCAGGATCGCAGGTGGGCCGCACAGCTCGACGCGCTCGAGGCAAAGACGCGGCAGGCTCATGACACTCTTGGGTGGATCGCACACCACATGCAGCGGCACCGCGCGGCGTACACGTAGATGTGTCAACCTCTCATCCTTTATAGTATGTATACATCATACACGACGACTCGTGTGATTTCTATTGGTTTTGCAGTCGCAGCATAATGATAAAAGGGTCTAACTGTACAAGGATGGCTCGGTACTGAACACTACAAGGGGGGTGTGGGTTCTCCTGTCATGACGATCGCACGCATACGCCTTTGCATTTCCGACACCATAAAGTCATAGTCAAAGCGGCCGGCTTCGTCGTCAGCGTTGAGGAAATGGGGGTTGGTGCCGCCCATAAAGGTCGGGATGACGTCGAGTGGCATGACTTCGGAGAGCGTGGCCAGCGGGTTGTCCATGAACCTGGCCTTGTCGCGCAGCCGCGGCGGCAGAAGCGGCGAGAAGATGCGCGTCAGGGTCTTGACCAGCATCGTGAGGGGGCCGACGCCAATGCATCCGATGCGGTCGGGGTAGTTGCCCGTCGTGACTTGCACGAGGTTCTTGGTCAAGCTGATGTCCACTTCCCGGTACCCGACGTCCTTGCAGTCCAAAATGAGCGTGAAGCAAGTGACGCCCGGTGGCATGAACCTCTTGATTGCTAGCTCCAGGATGTACACGTTGGCTCGGATTTCAAGGTCGTTGTCCATGTTGGCGTAGTCCTTCTTCTTTGGACGCAGCCACAAGATGGGTCGGTTGTGGAAATCGTAGCCGAACCAGTACATGGAGCAGTTTTGGAATTGCGACGCGACTTCGTCGGGGGTGATCGTGTGGGCCTTGTACTCGTTGCGCCACGCGATGATGCGGTTGAGCTTGTCGGCCGCGTATTGCAGCGCGCGACCAGGGACGTCCATGACGCTGAGAAGGTACTCGTCCGTGTACGGCAACCCGACGGAATCGGCGAGATTCAACATGGACTTAAACGTGTCCAAGCGCGACGCGTCGTCGTCTCCGACGAGGAAGTCGCCGTCGGATTTTGGTGACGAGCCGGTTTCCGAGTCGGTACGGGGACTGAACGGCTCTTGCAAATGCTCAAGCATGCTCATGGGTTCAGGATTCAAAGGGGTCAACGACGAGGAAGTCTGCGACCGCTTGATGGTGGTGGGGTGGTCGTCCGGTGGGGGGTTCAGCGTGTTCAACGACCCGAGCGAGACCGATTTGCTCATGCTTAGCGGCATCGGAGCGGCAATGGGACTCGCCTTGACCTGCTGCTTTGACGGCCCTTTCTGTGACGACCGGCGACGTGGGGAATGCAGCGGGTACGGGGACTTGGCAGGCGTGACCGCCACCGCGTTCAGGTCGTGGAGGTACACTTTGCCGAGGAAGCACCACACGACAAGGACAATCTTCTGGAGCAGTGTGACTTCTTGGATGCTGTCGAGGAAGAGGATCACTAGGAAGGAACATGCGAGCCACAGCATCCCTTGGTATCGGACGTCGCCCGTCGCCGCCATCGTCGTCGGCTGTGCAGCGCGTTTGAAAGTGGTGTGAGTTGGTGTCTGTTTGGGTCAACATCCCCTTGTACTTGGTATTTGTATACGTAAAAAAGACAGCCATTTCTTCAATTCATGAAACCTGTCACAATTTATACGCTGGACCTGACATCTTCGACACTTTATGCACGAATCTCGGAGAGCGATTTGATTGGTTGCATTTCCATTTCTCCGTCCTTTGATTGGTCGACATAAGACGGGCATCATGCCAGCACTTCAAAGTGTACTTGATGGCCATTGGACGATGCGAGATATCCACGTATCTCCTCCCTGTACTTAGGTACACAACTGGCATACACAAAAAACATGTCACGGATGCACCGTGTGCTCTGTCTGCCCTTGCCAGCAAGAATACCATACTACTCACAGTCAATTGCAAGTCACAACTAAACCCATAGATAGCACTCGGCCAGGCACAGCATCGCGCCACGTCACGAGATTGCCCTACCATTTTGCATCGTCCGTCGAGCACCACATTTACATGTACTTTGTCATTCCGTTTTAATCCGAGTCGTCGTCGCTTCCGGCATCGTTGTTGCCACCGTCGTCGTCGTCGCTGTCCATCGCTTGGTCGCTGCAGCTTTCGCTCCCTGCCCACTCATCTTCTTCGCTTTCCCCGTCGTCGTCGTCATCTTGCTCGTAATTCGAGTCAGCATCTTCGTCGTCATCGTCAACTTGAACCGGTTTCGCTTTGGCAGGCTGCTTTTTGGACTTTATGCTCAATTTGCCCTTTGTCGCACCAGTTTTGGCCTTTTTTTTCGGTGGTTCGTTTTCGTCACCGTTTTCGTCCTCGCTGTCGTCATCTTTCGTTTCTTCTTCTTCTTCCTCTTTAGGGGCAACCTCGTCATCGTCATCGTCATTGTCTTCAGGTGCAATCCCATCGTCTTCGTCGCGCAACGTTTTGAAAAATCCCACAAACTCAGTGATGCTTGGGATTTCTTCCTTTTCGAGCATCGAAAACTCGTACCGTTGGCCGTCGACCATTTCCACAGTCACGTCGAACGTCCGCAGAGCTTCCGACGTCTCGCGGCTCCACGAGATCGAGTCGATCTCTTGCCGGCTGAGAAACACGGGCGGGTTCACAAAGCACAGCCCCTGGGGGAGGAAGAAGAGGATGCCGGGTGTGGTGCGCCGGTAACACTTGACGAACGGCGCGCCCGTCGTGCTCACGTACCGCTTGCCGCCGAGTTCCGGATACGTTTTGATCACCGTCGTGGACGTGAGCGACTGCAGCAGCATCTCGGCCACCTGGTGGAGCTTCTTGTCGGCAAAGTCCTCTTTGGCCTCGTCGCCGTGGAAAACCACGTTCGCGTCGCTCTGTTGGGCAAAACTGCCGATCACAAACGACAAGTACGACAAGCGGTTCTTGCGATGAGTTAGCGGGGTTTTCAGGCGCAGCACAAACTGGTACGTGTGCACTGTGAGCTTGGCCACCGCTTCCTACACCCGAGTATGAGAAAGGATGGGTGCAGGGAGACCACGTACGTATTGAGGTAGCTTGAGCACGACGTCAATGTTGGTGTACGGCGTTGAAATGTTGAAATCCTTGCCTTGGATCACCAGGTCGGCTTCGCCAAACACGATGTCGAGGGCCTTGCCTTTGGGCACAATCGACGGCACCTTGTTCAGCGTGACCAAAGCCGAGTTGCTGATGTCGGCTCCCTTGGATCGCGCCGCGGCTTCGTGCTTGTGCTTGGCAATCGCCAACGCTTCCTCGAGGAACAGAATGGTCTGGCCCCATTGGTGCTCGTCGTCCGTCTCGTCATTCACGTAGTTAGCCGAGATGGCATCGCTCAGTGACGTCGGATCGCGCTTCTCGATGGCATCGGACAAGTCAAACGGGATCTCGGACGTCGTCGCCGTCAGCTGGCTCGCCAACTTGATCTCATCCGTTAACGACATCGAGTCTCACCACCACTGAAGACCCAACTGCGGCAAGTTTTCAGGCGTTTGAGGCGTCCGGATAGATTGGGACATTCCGGATAGTGTTTGCTGGCACCCAAATTCAATCATGTTGCGGCACGCACAAGCGGTGGCGACAACGTCGCAACTAACGCGGCGATGGGGAGTGTCGTGGGGCGGCGCTCGGTCACGCTTTAGCAACTGGAGTTTCGTGTCTGGCATGGTGTCGTTGCCGCATCCAGAGAAGAAACAGGGCGAAGACTCTGCGTTTTGCACACCAACGGCACTGGGTGTGGCCGACGGCGTTGGCGGATGGGCTCGAAAGGGTACGTATCCATCAGTGCGCAATTATGTTCATGCCAAGTACTCTCCGCAGGCATTGATTCTGGCGCTTATTCTCGCATGCTCATGGCTGCGTGTGAATCCAGCACGTTGACGAATCCCAAGGATCGACTAACCGAAGCCTACCGTGCAACCAACGTACGAACACAGACTCTTCCTGTTCACAAGGTTCCTCATAATATAACGCTATACGTGATACACGAGTAGGTACCAGGCAGTTCCACGGCGTGTGTCGTGCACTTGAATGGTACGATGCTGTGTTGATTGATGTCATGGCGCCAATCACGAATGCACACCGTAGGCACGTCATTAAGCACAATCAACGTGGGCGATTCTGGGTTCCTCATGTGTCGGCAGCAGGGAGACAATAAATGGTCGCTATTGTATGCGTCGCCGTCCCAATGTCACTATTTCAACTGTCCATTCCAGCTCGGCATGGGTAGCCGCGACACTGTCCGTAGTTCTAGACACAGACGTTTCCTGGTTCTAACAGAACTCCTGCTTGTAGCCCGAGCACGGCGACGTCCAGACGCTACCCGCGCAGCCCAACGATCTCGTGTTGGTGGCCACGGACGGCCTGTACGTCGTTCTCGTCATCAATCGGTTTGAAATTTGACATGGCTGCTGTAGCTTTGACAACTTGTCGACGCCCCACCTTCTCGAGCTGTTGAACCTCATTTCTGCTGAAAGCCTCGTGCAAGGCCACGACGTACGTTGTCGCAGTTGGTGTCGTATATCCTAACGCTGCTTAGGCGGTACAAGCCATGGCCTTTATGGCGACGACAGTGGGGGACGTCGCCCATGACGTGGCGAAATCGCATACCCGGCTCACGCCGTTTGCGTTGGCCGCACGCCAAGCCGGCTACAAGGACACCGCCGGAGGAAAGATGGACGACATCACGGTCGTGGCGGCGCTCGTCCAGGAGTAGAGTTCAGAAAAAGTCGATTATGTATATTAATACAAGCTTGTAATGCAACAACGATGTCGCCCATTGTGGTTCAGTCGGCCAAACACCTCAAACCCATCCGAAGAGCACGACAGACGCGACGACGGTGGTGGTTGGAAGCCAATGGCCTGCCGCCCAAGACGTTGTCGTTGCCAAGGGCGCAGCTGTCGCGGTGTCGTCGCTAGTCGCCGTGGTCACTGGAACGGACACCGGCTCGATCGTAGTGGTTGTGGGCGGCTGGCACGAGGCCACCACGCGGCGGATCATAAAGTCGAGTGACACAGGAGCACTGTTCGGCACCGCCACGGTGCAATTGGGCAAGTCCAGTGCCACGAGCGAGTTGAGGGCGGTCGTGCACGTGGGCTGCGTACACAACGCCTGCGTCTGCTCGGCCGTGGGGTACGACACGGGGGGAACCAGCGGGTATTTGCTGTCGGTCGTGCAGTTTTGAATGTCTGCCAAGTACGGCAGAAACACCAGCGCGACAGTGGGGTAGTCGCAAGGCTTGTTGCCTTCCAAGAGGTTCAGCATGGGGGGTTGAGTGTCCACAATCATGTTGTCGTTTTGTCGTTGGGACGTTGCGACAGACATCAACAACACGAGCAGCGCGGATTGAAGGAAGATGGACATGTCGAATGTAGAGAGCGAAATGTAAAGTGAGAGAAAAAGATATGTCCTCAGGTCGACGGATTCCTGACAGTCCTGTGTTCCTTTCTCCGAATGACCACACCACGGTGTCGCAGACGGCTTCACCAACTATTGGCCCTTGTGTCGGGTGGCTGCACAAGAACATCCCCCCTCGCAGTCGAACTGCCAGAATGGACTGTCAGTAGAGCACTGTCAGTAACAGTGCAGCGTTCCTTTACCCCTGAGTACGTTGCCACCTTTTTCTCTCACTTTACATTTCGCTCTCTACATTCGACATGTCCATCTTCCTTCAATCCGCGCTGCTCGTGTTGTTGATGTCTGTCGCAACGTCCCAACGACAAAACGACAACATGATTGTGGACACTCAACCCCCCATTCTGAACCTCTTGGAAGGCAACAAGCCTTGCGACTACCCCACTGTTGCGCTGGTGTTTCTGCCGTACTTGGCAGACATTCAAAACTGCACGACCGACAGCAAATACCCGCTGGTTCCCCCCGTGTCGTACCCCACGGCCGAGCAGACGCAGGCGTTGTGTATGCAGCCCACGTGCACGACCGCCCTCAACTCGCTCGTGGCACTGGACTTGCCCAATTGCACCGTGGCGGTGCCGAACAGTGCTCCTGTGTCACTCGACTTTATGATCCGCCGCGTGGTGGCCTCGTGCCAGCCGCCCACAACCACTACGATCGAGCCGGTGTCCGTTCCAGTGACCACGGCGACTAGCGACGACACCGCGACAGCTGCGCCCTTGGCAACGACAACGTCTTGGGCGGCAGGCCATTGGCTTCCAACCACCACCGTCGTCGCGTCTGTCGTGCTCTTCGGATGGGTTTGAGGTGTTTGGCCGACTGAACCACAATGGGCGACATCGTTGTTGCATTACAAGCTTGTATTAATATACATAATCGACTTTTTCTGAACTCTACTCCTGGACGAGCGCCGCCACGACCGTGATGTCGTCCATCTTTCCTCCGGCGGTGTCCTTGTAGCCGGCTTGGCGCGCGGCCAACGCAAACGGATGGTAAAAATCGTAAGGGGGGCCAGGGGTTAGTTAGGTTACGCCTGTAGTTGCGGTTCGAAATATAATTTCACAAGTTTGACGTGTCGCCAAAATTGTTCATTTGGATTGGTTTAAAATATCCTTTTGAGGAAGTCGGACGAAGGTTTTGTGTTTTTACTGTAACGTTAAGCTTGCTTTGTCATCGGTGTGGAGGTCGCAATCACTTCCCGCCGTCCATTCTCTCTGTAGCATGCTACGAGTCACGTCCAAGCTTCGTCAGATGTCCACGCGAAGCACCACAGCCAGCGGCTCTACCGTGTATGAGTCGGATCGTGCGGCTCACGAGTATCTTCAGTTCCACTTCGGTACATTCCCCCTTCGCTGTCATATCCTCCACCAACGCTGATCAACTTCGTAGGGGACTCCAGCGAAGTCGTGCCGTATTCGTTTACCCCGGCAGACGCACTGCAATTCCTTCCTCGATGTGTGCAGGATTCCGTGACTCATCTCCCGAAGGAACATCGTCGCCAACGCGCGTTGGAGGTCGGATGCGCCGTTGGTCGATCGTCGTTTGAATTGGCCCGTCACTTTGACGAGGTAGACACTCCGGCTCCACGTCGCTCTCTTTCCAGAGGGTAGATGGTGACCATCGACTTTCCATGTTCGCTTGATATAGGTGGTGGGCATTGATTTCTCGCACCACTTTATCGAGGTGGCGAACGGCATCAAGGCCACCGGGTCGGCCGAGTACGAAGCGTTGATTCAGGGCGACGTGAAGCAGACCCGCTTGGCCAAGGTCGCCGCCGACATCGATCGGTCCAAAGTTACGTTTACACAAGGCGACGCGTGCAACTTGGACACTACGGCACTGGGCTCGTTTGACTTGGTGTTTGCGTCGAACTTGCTCTGCCGGCTGCCCCAACCCAAGCAATTTCTGGACGCATTGCCGTCTCTCGTGCGTCCGAACGGCCTCTTGGCGCTGATCAGCCCATATTCGTGGCTGGAAGAGTATACGCCCAAGGAGCATTGGATTGGCGGCACGGTGCTTGCAGATGGCACGGCCGTCGACTCGTTTGCGGAAATCCAACGACTGCTGGCGCCCCACTTTACCCTCGTGGACCGGACGCAGTACCCGTTTCTGATCCGCGAACACGATCGCAAGTTCCAGTACGGTGTCTCAGACGGCACGTTCTGGCGCCGAGTTTGAGACTGAGCCAAGACGGTAGTTAGTTACTTCGAAGTAAGTACATGTGTACACAGACAACATCTCAATCATTCCTCTGCTCGTTGATAAATACTAGTTTACCTCGTATGCGGTTACTCTTAACCGAACTCGACCATGTACAAGTGGCTGGCAGGGGTATGTACTGGTGCAATTGCCTATATGTGGCAGCCATCTAACGTATGAGGTCGGATGCTCTGTGGATTCCATATCGCAAGGACGTCCAGGACGACTGTACTGTACAGTGTACACCAACCGCAACATGCCAATGCGAATCGCGTTAAGCGGACATGGCAGTAACATCAGATGCTGACAACATGATGAAGTGTACAGTAAGTACTGTACACTGTACAGTTGGTATTTGGTTATATTGTGTGATTAGGTACAGTAGGTAGGTACGAGGGCAAAGTGCAATCATCTACTCTATGGGACTATTATTATTGACTACTTATTGGTACAAAGGAATACGGCGGCGGCACGACGTCACGCATTCACACCTAACGGGGCCACGACACTCCGCCGCTTTTGGCCCGACGTGGTCGACCTTGACCGCTTTTTGCAGTTTGTCCTGCCGCCAAAGCTACTTCCGCCAGAGCTCGACCCGACACTCGACCCGAGACTCGAACAGCTGGCGGTCGACGCCACGGCGCCATCGCCGCACATGTCCTGGTCCAGGATCGCACTCACGTCTTCGGTCACGTACACGAGCAGTCCGCTGGCGTCGGGCTTGACAAAGTGTTTGATGTCCGCGCTGCCTTGGGCCGAGAACATGTAGTGGTTGGCCAGCTCGTTGTAGTACCGTGTGTACGTGTCGGTGGACACGTGCAGGGTGAAGTTGGTCAAGAGGAGGAACTCCACTTCCAGCTCGTTCATTTCCGTGCACGGGACGCCTCCGACTTTGGCATAATACGCATTGTTGAAGTAGTGGTCGTCGAAAAACTTGGCGGCAAGGACGATGCTCGTGATGATCACGCGATGGACATTCAGGTCGGTCATGACGAAGCCTTGCATCTGATGCAGTCGGTCGATGTACACCAGCGCCAGGACAAAGCATTCGGGGCTGCATGAGGCATATGTGTGAATCCTGACGAGGTAGTCGAGGATGGAGATTTGTGGCGCCCGAAACGCTTCAAATTTTGTTCGTCGTAGGTACCCCACGGGAATCGAGTCTGCGGGATGGACCATGCCTTCAAGTACTACCGACAGGGTTTGGACAATCGCGCGGCCTCGGTCATCGCCATCGGTGGACTGCTGTGTAGACGACGAAGTTTGCATAAGATCGTGCTGCTGGCAGTGGAGGGCAGATGATGGAGGTGGTGCAGTCGCTCGGTCGTCCTGGCTCTGTCACGTGGCTGGTGGTTATGATGTTGCTGTGGTAGTTGTCGTCAGTTGCCTTCACCCGTCACTGCCTTGTAGACGTCCCGACAGGGGTGGAGTTCCAAAATGATTCGAGAAGTTGAGCATTGGATGTCGGCCAATTGACTGTGTGCAATATAATATTATTTGGATATTATCTATCCTCCATACTAAGCTCAAGTGAGGCGTCTCCACATGCCAATTTAATTTCGGCCGAAGAAGCACGAGAAGAATTGTGTCGCGAGAATAACGGTAGTTACAGTACAAACATGGGGCCAAAATACTCTTTTTTGAGATTTCGGCAGTTTTTTTACGATTTTTGTCCGATTTCTCACCGCCAGTCAAATCCTGTCCCAATAGACGACGCTCAAGTTATGGATACACACGACCGAAACGCGTGAAATCTCGCGCTTGACATACCATCGCTTTCGTTTCAAGTCACTTTGTAGTAGAATATCGCTGTACAGCCAAAAGCATTCAGAGCCCACAGCAGCCTCCATCCCAGTATGTATAATAGTAGTTGAAGTCGGTCCAGAGTCGTCGCATGTGACATGCCCTACCTATGATTGGACGAAAACAAAATGAAATATCAAAGATCTATTTCTTGATTGGCTATAATTCAACAACTACGTTTTGATTGGCTGAAAACAAGTTGAGGTTTGCCGCTGAACTGTACCGATCATCTTACTGCACATGGGCAATGCATGTACAGTGAGTGCATGGGATGGGGAGTTGTTGACAAGCAAACAGCCGATGACACCACCACCACGAGCCTTCTCATGCACCGCCACCACCACTCCTTCGGGTCCTCATAGAGTCCAACATGGCTTCAACGAGGGCATGTACCAGCGCCGCTACAGCGTCCACCGCCGTCGCCGCCACATCGCGGTGGCATCGCACACTCGTGGCGATCTCCAACGACACGGGGTTGGCCACCATTTCCACAAACACAAACTGACCTGCTGCCACCTAACCACACCAGTTCCACGATGGCGCCGTCATATATCGCTCTCTATATAGCCATGCAAACTATACAGGTACTAGTACCTCGAACGCATAAAACAGATACTTTTCGACTTTGGCGACCGAACCACTGGCCATACACAATATGCCCTGGCTTTCCAGCACTTGGATGACCACCCCCGTGGGCGGCAACATGCCGCTATCGTCGGCGGATTGCGTCCACGCCTTGCTACAATGTAACGTGCATGTGAGGATGACACCAATAACTACGAAACATACCGCTCGACGCTTTCTTCCCACAGCGACTCGAACCGCTTCGGGTGCAGCCGCACAGTCGCATCCAGCTGCAGTTGGTAGGCCGCCACCTCGACGACAGGGCGCATGGCTTGCGGTTGGAGCGGAGGCGCGGCGGTGGTAGACGGCGGCGGTAGTCGCCCCCATGACTGGTTGAGTTGGATTGGAGGAGGTGCCGATGCTTTGGACGGACGGTCGTCACGGGGGCTGCTCGGTGGTTCGTCGTCGTTCGAGGTCCGCAGCATCATTTCGCACTCCTTGTCCTTTGCGTGCCGCGGATGGCCCCGCGCCGCCGCCGTTTTCTGTTGCTTGAACCCGATCGACGACCTGCCGCCGCGGTGCCGAAGTTTGCCGTACACAAAGAACGCCGTGTAGCCAAACACTCCGACTAACAACACCGTCGACGCCGCTACACACTCTGCATGTCAAGGGATTGTTACTTGATATAACGATAAACGTCGTCGCAGACGAACACACACATATATATGAACGGGATGGCGTTTGGATGTTGTTGGCACCTTTCCAAGACGAAGATGGAAACGCCGAGAGGGGAAGCTCTTCATTTGATGCGGCAGTGGCAGCATCGCTGCCGACGATTCGAATCGGCCGGACGTCGGCCGACGGACTCGACGTGTCCATTCGCGTTTTCTGGGACGAAGAAGTGTCGAGAGGTGACGAGTGGTCCTTGGCAGAGTGGCGGACGGACGCGCCGCGGGGGACGGCGGCAGTCGTCCCGATGTGAAGCCACTCTTCGTTGACTACATCATCATCGTCATGCTTGCCGTTGGTGTTGTGGGAAGCCGACGGCATATGGACGACGGTCGCGACCACGCCGACGTCGATGAACGCCCCAGAGCTCTGCACCACATGCAGCCGCATGGGCGCTTCTGCATGCTCGTCTTTGCGAGAAAACGACGATGGAACGAGGGGGCCATTGAGTGATAGCAACTTGTCTGACGTTGGAGCCACCACGAAAGTGGGGGAGATCGACAGGACAGTGTCGCGGAAGCCACGGACGTCGTGACAGACCACTTGGAACACGCGGACGGGCAGCGCGCCAGTGTTTTGCACGCGCAGCGCCAACTGAATCGTCGGCACGCCGTTGGAATCGGCTGGCACGAGTGAGATGGTCGCGGCGGTGGGCCAGACGACGACTTTGGCGGCCCCGACGGACTCGTCATCCAGGGGCGCTTCGTACACGACAAGATCGCTTAAAGCACCCGCTTGGCCGGACGACGCTTGGAGCAACGTGGTGCCCTGAGTCTCCAGAAACGGGCGGAAGCTCAAGCGAAACGCCGTGAGCCACGACGTGTTGGTCGGTGTGGCGGAAGTGGAAGGCGAACATGCTGAGAACACGACGAACGGCTTTCCGGCGGCGAACTGGGACGGACTCAAGTCGCGAAACAAGATGGAGTATGCGTCGTCGAGGTCGCTCGTCAGGCGCTGGTTAAAGTTGTGGCCAAACCCGCGCAGGTCGGCGAACGCCGAGTGGAAGTCCAGCTCGAACGTGAGTCCAATGTCTGTGCACCACGCCGTCCTGCCGCTGTCGCCGTCGGCAGTGTCGGCGGCGGCCTCGTCGTCCAAGTCGATGTCGTCGAATTCGAATTGGTCTCCGTCGTCGAGAGGATCATCGAAAAGCAACGACGGAACGCGTGTTGTCACAATCGAAGTTGCGACATCAAAAGAACTGGTATGGACATCTTGGCCAGACCGAAGGCTTGCTTTGAGCTCCGTGGATGGTTTGTCATTGGCGGCAACTCCAGCCAGCATTTCGGGCGAATCCAGCGGCGGCGTGGCGCTGGGAGTGTGACTTGCCGGCTGCGTCAAGCCGCCAGTTTTGATCTTCTGCCCTGTCGCATCTTTCACATGCAATAAGACGAGGAGGCACATCGCGAGCAGCACCATGACATGTCGTCGGCTTGTTGCCATGGTTCGAAGATGAGATCTTCAGTCGATATGTTCGATGTTCGTTGCTACAGTAAATGGGGCCCTGGTATTGGCTAAAATTGATGCTGTACTAGCCAATCTCTGTACCTCATTGCATTTTGAAAATGGAGGAACCCGCGCCAAAGAAACCCAAGGTGACACATGACGAAGTCGACGGCGTGGCGAAGGTACCGCCACAGGAACTGGTGTCCTTCGTCGTACCAGCGCACAACGCGAGCAGCACCATCGATGACTGCCTCGCATCCATATGCAATATCACGTACCGTCCGCTAGAAGTTGCCGTGTACGACGATGCATCCACTGACGACACGTTCGACAAACTTCAGGCGTGGGTGCCCAAATGTGCCGCCGCAGGCGTGACACTGCACGCTATTGAAAAGAAGAAGGACACTCCTGGTGGCGCAGGGTACGCCAAGAATCGTGCTGCCGAAGTGTGCACCGGCGCGTACTTTGCGTTCTTGGACTCGGACGACATGGCGCTGCCCCACCGCGTGGACGTGCAATTGTACTCCCATCGTGTCTATCATCGTCGTTGTTTCATGTGTGGTCTAGGGCCATGGCGAAAAACGACCCGTCGGTCATTGTCGGCGCCAACTTTACGCGCATCCCTGAAGGGTCGACATGGCATTACACTGCCTGGGCCAATGCCCTCACCGACGAACAGCTCGTGCTGCAGCAATATCGGTCCGACCTCCACTATATCTACACATCACCCCGACCTTATGAAACACTTAGAGAATGCACCATCATCATGCCGACGTGGTTCATGGCGAAAGCTCGCTTCGAGTTTGTGGGTGGGTTCGACGAAGCCAAGACCTCCGCCACAATCCCCGAAGACTTGATCTTCTTTCTCAAAGTAAGTTGTTTCATCATTCCCCACCTTTGTTTACTCTCAATATGACACACAAGCAGCATTTAGAATTGGGCGGTACGTTGAAGAAATCCAACGACACGCTCGTCATCTACAGGTCCACCAAGCATGTTGCTCACGTCGTTGCTCACGTCGTTGAGCGCAAACGTAGACACTCAAGCGGCAGCGTGTGCAGCAAGTTGCCAAGGCGCGTGCTGCTGCGGACGCGCCTCGAGTCATTCGAGCGCCGCGTGTTGAGTCAATGGCCGACGTTTACGATCTGGGGATGCGGCCGCGACGGCAAAGCGGTCTTCAACGAACTGTCCAGTGCTTCGAAACGGTAAAAAACCTACTGATTACTTTTTTTTCACATTATATACTAGTATGAACTAGTATGGGCTTTAAAAACCACTATTTTTCACCGTTTTTTATTTCGAATCAAATGTGGTTCATATTAGTTATTGTGCATTCGAGTGAACTTTCGTGGTTTCTCAGTGGAATTCAAATCGATTTGATTGGCTACCTCAGATGAGCTCAAAATTAATAGCCAATCAAAACCTTCTCAATGAAATTCAACCAATCAGATCGATTGTGGATCGGTTTGGTCGGCGCGATTCGATTGCACCCCAAATTTGTACCAAATCGACAATATCACATAGTATAATTGTAGCAAAGTCGTGGCATTCTGCGACGTGAATGAAAAGAAGATTGGTACCAAGCACCACGACCAAGTCACCCGCATCAACATCCCCATCATCCACTTCCGCGACGCGGTGCCGCCCATCGTGTGCTGCGTGTCCATGGGCCGCACGGACGGCGAGCTCGAAGCCAACGTCCGCAGCCTCAACCTCGTCCATGGCGTCAATTTTTGGCACTTTATTTGATCCAAACAAGCAAATGTTTTCGTTAACTATATCATTACTGGAGCAACTGGTTCAACGCGGCCGCCACGTCACCGTCGACCTCTTCCAGCAACGTCAAGTTGAGCGCCGCGTCTGAAAACCCCATGCTGGCCAACGTGTCCAGTTGGTCCTGGTACCGACTCACGACTGGAGCAACGACGATTGGCGCCGGCGCCGGAATCGAGACAGGCGCCACTGGTCGTTTCAACACGGCGGCAGAGGGCGCCGGCAGATGAACTTCGTTGGACGCATGAGCCCCGACGGCGGCAGGCTTTGCGGGGGACGCGGCGGCAGAGGGGGTCGGCGGTAGGTCCGGCTTGCCCACGACCAAGATGTCCACCCATAGGCGTTGTCCGTACCGCTTGCCGTCGGCCGTGCACAAACGCCAGTACCCAGTGTACCGCGCTACGCAAAACACACACATTCCATCGCTTATGCATACATAAAGCAAGGGGCATATATATATATATATATAGCGTACCCGACTTGGTGGGCGCCTTCATATCCACCGACACGTCAATCATTTTGCCTGGAGGGACGATCGGTACCGACACAAAGTTGTCGCCGACTTCCAAATGGTCGCCCCCCACACACACCAACCGCGACTTGGCAGGCCAGCGCTACATGAGCATCTCATGATTCTGGACATGTCAAAAGCATAGCACATATGACACGTCCAATGCAAGTCATTACAAGGATATCTACATCTATAAATTTGAATTTTTTTATTGTAATTCATCATCCGTTACATCAGATAGTGATAATATTAATACAACTTATTCGACGAAGAATTCCATTTTAGTCGTCCAAACCCCAATAATCGAAACATTCGAATTTCATGTTATCGAATATTTCGTCGTCGACTTGAATCACGAATGATCGACGCTATTGGCTAATATCCAATATTTTGAGTGGATTTGATTGGCTCTTACATAAAGGACAATTGTATATTCAACCAATCACAACTCCAGCGTGATTCAATATTCATTCGAGAATAATCTTGCAAGTTTATAGCGAATAAATCACAATATTCCTAGGAAAACTACCATATCCACAAATCCAAACAAATGTGAAAACGTCTGATAAACAACTCAAAACACGGGAAAAACACATATAAGCCAGCAAAATCCTACTGTTTTGCCGTCGTTCTTGAGGCGCCATGTCTTGACAAACGTGTCGCCGGCGCGGATGGTGGACCCGTCGGGGAAGCTCACATCGCCGACAAACGCGGCCGACGGCTTCTTGTCGACGTCGTCGGCGTCCATGATGCCGTGGGTGTTGATCTCCTTGTCGTCCTGCTTGGCGTCCTTGAGCGCCTGGTTGACCTGCTGCAGCTTCAAGATGGTTTCGGCGATCCATCGGATGCGCAAGTCGCGGCGGAGGGGGCGCAGGACGTCGCCGCTGACGCCGCAGTTGAACATGACTTCGCCCGCCTGGTCGTTCGTGAGCGACGAAATGTCCGTGAAGAACTGGCCCGTCACAAACTCGAGGCCGCGGTGCACGATGAACGGATCGTCCGGCAGCGGCGGCAGCGGCGTGTCAACTTGTTCGGGGGACGGCGACGACGATAGGTTCGTGTGGGCGTGCACGTGCACTTGCAACGCGTGCATGATGTTCTCGAGCAA
The DNA here is from genome assembly GCF_000520075.1 of Aphanomyces astaci. NCBI lineage: Eukaryota > Oomycota > Saprolegniomycetes > Saprolegniales > Verrucalvaceae > Aphanomyces > Aphanomyces astaci. Next base: position 674,543 of record NW_009798274.1, on the reverse strand, counting down.
GTCCTTCACATGAGGGCACGTGTCCATCAACACGCCGGCAATCTCTTGGACCTTGCCCGCGGCGAACATGGCCGCCACGCCGTGCAGAATGGAGCCGCCCTGCGAGAGAAGACAATGCATGAGAATGGATACCTACGCAGGGAATAGCGTCGTTGGCGTACCGTCTTGATCAACGCCGACACGTTTTCAAACGAGACGGAAAACTACCAGGGATGCCGACTATTAGCGACAGTGTACACATGGGGTCGTTGTACCTTGGGGTCGGCCATCATGTCGATGAGGGCGGTTTGGACGCCGGCTTCATGCAACAATGCCGACATGTCTTTCTTCATCTGGAGCTGTTCTGGCGAGGCGTCCCATTTGTCCAGCAACCGACTCAAGTCCACGAACAGCGCCATGGAGCATTCCGAATCGAACGACACGATCCCCGTGGCGACGTCTTGGTCCACCACCTGCCGAGTACCGGAAATGACCAGTTTGAAGATGGACCCCTCCGTCTCCATGAGTCGCACGCCTTCCTTGAGTTCGGCTTCGTTCGTGATGCGCACTTGTTCATTCTCGTCGTCTAGGTAGTAGAAGAACACGTCCGAGTTCTTCAAGTCAGGAAACGCATGATCCAACGCATACGCTTTCAACTCGTCAAACGAGAACGCATGTTCCGACGATGTGGTCGTCTTCCCGATCGTGTGAAGCAAGTCGGACACCTTCACACGTCGCATGTCCTGCGCTTCCTTGTGCAGCAGCTTGATCGTCGTGATGCCCATCCTGCGTGATGACGATGCTGCAATATGGACCTTGCCGGTTCGACTGTGAGAACATTCGGTTGACAACACTTTTGCCGACATTCTGGATTGCATTTGATGTTTGTATACCTCACGTGAGAACAAGTTTCGACTTTTAGCCAATCACAATCGTTCATTATCGTCAAAGTTGTGGAAAGTGAATCCTGAGTATAATGCATATCCTCCCTATTGATATATTTTATGTTCCTCTGTAAATCGATCTTCCCGTTGACAAAAGACACTTACGTTTCCTTTGGCAACATGACTCGAGTGGATGACGCGAACGACGACGACGAGTTGGTGTATGAAAGCACGTACTTTGACATTGCCCTGCCCCATGGGTGGACGAGGGTGGCCCACAACTCTGGCCTCTTCTGCTTTCTCCATGAACCGTCTGGCGTGGTGGCGTGGTCCCAGCCGTATGTCGTCCAGGTCATCGACCGCAACGGCCGCACCACCCTGGACGACATGGTCCAAGCCCACCGCCCGCCTATTGAGATCTTTGCGGCTGGATGTGGGATGCGCCAGCCCGACTTGAATCGACCGGTAAAGCTCGCGCAAGCCGAATGTACGTGGCAATCAATCCATCGTCTTGATGTTTTCTCATGGCATCCAAAATCGTAGCTATTCTCCGACGTCTGAACCATGCCGCACAAGCTCCGACCACGCACCAACAGGACCAACGACCTGCAGCAGTACCCGACGCCCGAACCCACAACGAACCCAGTCGTCCTCCCCAATCAGCTGACGCGCCTGCCAGTCGCAAGCGCCGGCTGCCAGACGACGACGACGACGTCACCAGTTCCGACATTGCACCACCGCCACCTGCAGCCAACTACGAACGTGTGGTTGTGGGCGATGTCACGATGGACAATCCTGCTGGCAAGACGGCGATGGTCTTCTTGACCGAGTACTTGGCCGCCGCGGGTCGCGCGGGTCCACAGTTTGTCCAGTCGGCTTCGACCGGTGCGTTGGTCGACGCATTCCATGCCGTCCTCACTCTCATGCGTTTAGATCCGACGCTGCCGTTCCGCTGCGGAGTGGTGCTCGATGGGGCCGAATACAGCCACGGCATTGCAGTCACGAAGGCCTTAGCCCGACAAGTGGCCTCTGAAAACGCCCTCGAAGCCCTGTAACTCTCTATTGTGTCCTCGAACACCTTTATTCAAATTTGACTGATGTGTGTAGTTTGCCAGGGTACTGGGCTGGCTTGAAGAAGGAAGGCGCGGTGCGCGACGTCGTGTCGAACGTCCCCCAAACCCCGGCCACGGACTGGGCCAAACCCATCTCCACCGCGACTGTTCGTTTACATGTCGTCGCTGTTGGTGTGCGTCGACTAAACCATCGTGCTGCTGTAGACGATGGACGATTTCGAAACCATGTCCATCGATGACCCTGGCGTCCTCCAAGGATGCATGGAGCTGTCGTTCAAGACCCCCGCGCAGCTGCTCATGGAGTTCCAGACCAAACACAAGGGGATCGCGGTCAACTACACGACGGTGCCGGTACCCGGGGGCAGCGGCGGGGACAGGAACAAGTTCAGAGTCACGGCGTCCGCCGGCCCGTCCGCCGCGGAAGGAGTCGCCAGCAACAAGAAACTCGCCAAGCAGTTTGCCGCGCAAGCCCTGCTCGCCCAGCTTAACCCCCGCGTGGCCACGTATATCGAATTAATCCGTGTGCATGAGAACAGCGTCAAGAGCCATGCCGACGGGGCGCATCGAGCCAAAATGCAGAAGTTTTCGGGTAAATACGGAGCAAAGCATGCGACAATCCCCGCCACCACGTCGGGATCGGCGGCGCCATCGATCCTTCCGACGCCTCCGTCGTCGATCCTTCCGACACCTCCGTCGACAACCCCCGCGGGAGGGTCCCTCCTTGAACGATCAAGTGCCCGAACCAGCCACGGGCAAGGCTACAGCCGCGGGCCATCTAATCCTAGCGGCTACAACAGCGCTAGCACAACCTCCAATGTCGCGGACCCAAGACGGGATAGCTATGACAGCAATCATGGATATGGAGGATATTCTACAATGCCACAACAGGTATCGGCATGATGTCGACTGGGGTCCCAAGCTCAGGTATTCTAACGTCGTGGTAGGATGGACACGGAGGTTACTACGTCCCATACCACGTGCAGCACCAGCAGCAGCCATCGAGGCACCAACCTCCCTCACCACTACCGGCTCAGCCGGCGGGATTTGGTGGGTATAATGCGGCGGGTCGATTCCCAGCCGCTGCATATGACTATAACTTCGCCGGTCCAGCACCGCCTAGGCCTATGAACAGGCCACTGCCGCATCCACAGGGATGGCAACAACAGCAACAGCAGTACCCACCAAGGTCGCCTCCTCGGAATGGTGGGCAGCATCCAGGGTACGGTCAAGGGCCGCCGCAAAACTACGCTCTGCCATCGAACAACGTCATTCAGCAGCTCAAGTCAGACTTGCGGAATTCACTCCAGCATTAACAGTTAGCTAATTTCATGCACTTGACGGAGAATTCTGTATTCGATTTCTTCGGCATACGATTGGTTAAAATCAATGTTCTGCCATCTGATTGGCCCATCAAACTACATTTTCGCTTCTTCACCTGGAAACGGTGCCGACCTCGACAACCTACCTTCATGGCGTCGTCGTTCAACTTCTACTCGCTCGTGTCGGCCGTCAAGGATTCGGTAGCCTCTCGAAGTCCATGCTTTCTTCTTTCGTCTCATGCGCAGTAGTCCTCGAAGGCATTGTCCACGCTCAGTTCGGACTTGAAAGAATTCACGGCAACTGTCCAAGGGGTACGGCCGTCGAGTTATCGTGGTTTGCTCATGGATATGTGTGTGTCGGTGTGGATAGGACGTCGTGGACGCCGCTAAGGAAGTCAAGAAGAAAGTCGAAGCTACGTTAGCGGAGCGATCGGAACAAGCAGCAAGCAAGGACGAAGCGGACGGTGATAATGGAAACAGTACCGACCAACTCGCGGCGACGTCCTCTGCATCGGCGTCAGTGGCCGCGTCCATCTTTGCGTTTGGATCTCGTCTGGAATCTGTTGGGGCGACGCTGCTTCTTAGGTATGCCGCGGATCACATGTCATATCTTCGACTGATCCCCCCGTCCCCCATCCAGTGCCGACGAGTTCCTCGGCGGGTGGACTGGTGACTTGCCGCCCCGCGTGACTCCCCCAGAGGAACTGTCCAGGTACGCGACAATACGTCTTCCATTGCACAAAGCTCATGCTACGTAGCGGTCGTCGATTCCGTTTGGTTGCGCTTCAAGAGGCGTCCGACACTTATGTGGACGTCCCGCCCGATTTCGAAACCTTCCAGGTCCGTTGCCGTCCTCCCATTCCTCTCACGACACACGCGGGCCCTGTAGACATGGAAGCGCAACTTGCCCCAGGACGACGACATGCAATTGCTGCAGTCTGAAGTGTTGGTCCATTACCCTGTGGTGCAGGACAAGCTGGAGGCGTTGGGTACGTCGCAGTAGTTGAAACCCCCTGTCATGTGCTAGTGTAATAGTCCCCGGGACGGTGGACGCCGATACATTTTGGAGCCATTATCTGTACAAAGCGTCGCTGCTGGCCGCCCAAGAAGAGCGACGCGCGTTGCTGCTTGAAAAAGGTAGCACTGTCTCGAGCTACATCCAAGTGCACTTTGACGTTTACGACATTGCAGTGGGCGGCAACGACGACGAAGAGATTGCGTGGGATGTGGACTCGCCTACGCACGAAGGAAGCGCCGCCGCCGCTGGGTCGTGTTTTGGTGCGATGATGGAGCATGCCCAAGCCAAATGATGACGTGATAACACTGGGGACTGTAGAGTCAAGCATGGCGGACGAAGAAGAGAAGGAGGAGACCAAGGCTGCAATGGATGATACACGCGACCGGGACGAGGAGGCCGCGGCGGTTGACGTAGGAACCGCGCAGGACGTACCCCAGGACCTGTCGACCCGTCATCCAGCACCTCCGTCGCCAGAAGATGGGTGGGTGGATGTGCCTGACAAGGACGAGACTGCCGTGGAAGCCCCGTCCGAAGCGGCGGCGGTGGCGGCGGATGACGACATGGGCGTGGATTGGGGCGATGACGACGATGATGAAAGCACGCTGCCACTTACGGCGGCTACTGGGGCCCCAGACGAATGGGGACAGTGGGAATAAAGGATTAAACACGAAGAATTGCTTAAGTAGTTGCTGGTGTTAGCACCATTTGTTGGCATGTCGCTTGGAAAACGGCGTGCTGCGGAGTTGCTTCCAACTCGATCGCAACCCACTGAGCTCCATCTTGCATGCGTCGACATGGTCTGGATGGTTCATCGGCACATACGCAGCAGCGGGAGAAAGGCACACGTCCTATATGCAGAAACATGACAGGTCGGACGACAACCAGTCGAGCATGAACTGTATGAGTGCAGTAGTACGTACGTGGTTCACGGATTCAAAGCAGTGCTTGTACCCGCCGTCGATCACATACACCTCGGGGTAATGGAGGGTCGGGTACACGTCCGCATGGATGCGGCGGTCGAGGTTTCGAATGTGGCGTGCCCTTCATGATGGAGTGAGTCAGGACAAACCAGGAAAGGGATGGACGCACATTTTCGGCGCCCGTTCCGCAGAGAACTCGCAAAACAATATCAGGGCGGTGCGCGTGCTGGCCCGAAGCGCCTGTGGTTGGAAGAAGGCAGCTTCAACGTGTTGGGGCAACGCAAGAGACCTCGCGCCGCGCAACGTGCCGCCGAGAAACTCGTGCTGGAAGCGGCAATCGATCAAGTGGAATGTGTGGAGGACGTCGTTGTACGTCCCGTCCAGAAGCTTCTCGACGGTGGACGGCGAAATCACGTTCAAATCGGGGTGTTTGCTAGACTTGATCAGCGGAAGGAGCGGCGTGTACGCGTGAAGCGGGGTCGAGGGTCCAGGAGAAGATAGACTGCGGTTGATCATGACGCTAGGGACGAGGGCAGGGGGCAATTCATTCTCTTTGAACGAATTGCTCTCAGAATCAGCTATCGCCTCTTGGAACGCCGTTGGCTTTCGCCGTCGCCCAGACTCGTCCGTCAAACTTCGCGCGCGTTTCGAGTCGGAATCCAAAGCACTTTCAGGGGACGAGAAGAGCGCTCGTTTGCTGGAGTGGGTCAAAACACGACGCCGCTGGACGGAACCAAGTCCACTCATGTCCGATTGCGTCCTGGATAGTTTGGGTGTCATGGGGGCTGTTCCCGTCACTTGCGGCGTGCAGGCATCGTCGTTCTCGTCGCCCATCTTGCACCTTCCTCGCCGTAATGAGATCCACTCTTGAACGCAGTGGATTGGCTGTTTCTCCGGAAATCCGGATAAATCCCCTCGATTACTACGTAGTACCTACTAGTAACTTACTACGCAGTGCACAGGTACGTTGTATACGTTGTACTATTACTGTTATAATATAATAATATGAGAATACAAGAATAAAAAGATACTATTAATAGTATGTAATACTAATAATAGTAGTACTATTGATACAATTTTTCATTATTCCCCAGCAGGAGCATGATCCACAACAAGGGTTGCTTTTCCAGAGAGCACACCAGTCCGTCGGCCGCCGAGGGTCACGTGTGTTTCAAAGTCGACCATTCTTCCCATGCGATGGCTCGCGTCGATCAAACTGATAACGCACTGGCCCGCCGACTGGCCTGACGGGAGGACGAAACTCAGCGCCACGTGCTTCCTTCGGGTGGTCGGCAGCACCGCCGACTGCCGCAGGCCTTGGTCGGCCACGGTCTTCCACTCACTGACTTTCCACGTCGGACGCCGCCTCGTCTTGGCCCCAACATGCGGTTGAAAGTGGTCGGCCACTTCGGCCAGTTTGCGCTCTTCGGCAAACTCGTCTTCGCAGGGCAGGGGAAACAGACTGCGTACCCGCAGGCGGCGGTGTCCTCGAATCATCCGTCCTTCCCCTCGTGGGTCTGCTAAATTCGGCGCCGCACTGGACGTCCACGACAACGCCTTGTCGCGCCCCCCGGATGTGGACCCGTCGTCGTCGCTGGTCCAGTCGTCGTCCGATAACTTTTCGAGCGGGGGCCCCCACACCAAGTCGAGCGCGACCAAGTGCACTGTAAACACCTTGAGCGCCGCCATACATGTATTCAGCGGCAACGGAATGGAGGCACACGGTTCTTGTTTAATAGCCAAAGCGGTGGCTACTGGCGGAGGGGGCGGGGGTTGCTTGTCGACCCCCCACACATCAAACACACACGACACGGGCTTGTGGTCGGACGTGCCAATGTACTCGGCACTTGTGTACTGGACGCATATAAACCGGTCCTACAAGGTGCATAAGTACTCCATGTCTCTCTGGTACATGGGATGGCCACCTGCAGCATCGGCAGCGAGTGGTACAAGATGCGGTCCGTGTACGACGGCACGCGGACCCTGCCGTCGCTCAAGATGGTCGTGTACAGGTCGGCTATTTGGTCAAATGTGGCCACTTGGCGCACCTCGAGCGCCCGATCCAGCACGCGGCGATACGTCGGCGGGAACGCAATGCTGGCTTCTTCAAATGCTGCAAAGACGTCGCCGTTGTCCATGCTTTGCTTGAGTTCGTCGTGGGCCATCAAACACCGCCAGGATGACATGGTCGTCGTCGTCGTCGATAGAGGGGGGGCGTCGCTTGGGTGCATCGTAGTAGACGACGATCGAGAGTCATCAATAGCTACTTCTGCCTTTGGTGTGTGTGTGAGCACGTACGTCGGGCGTCCTTCTCGTTTCCTATCATGTTCCTCCATGATGTCGAACGCGGCAGGCACAGACGATCGATATAACTCTATCAATAACGCGGTAAGTAACCCAATGGAAACACGAGATATTGTCAATACAGAGAATCGATCGATCGACCAATCAAAAACCACAACAAGAGTCAAATGGCCAATCAAATCAACTCTTCGACCAATTCAACATTGAATTAGTGTGTGATTGAATTTAGTACGATGTATACATACAAAAGTCAGTACAAAGAATCGACCGATAGATTTGGCAAAGAATTAGCACAAAAGTCCAAATATTGGGTAAAAGACAGACAATACAGATGACTGAAAGCAACGCACCGGCGGTGTCCATGGGGCGGTCTAGACTAAATACCTCGCCACACTTGATGGTGTTGTCGCTGAGATTGTTGTTGACGACATCTGTGATCATGTGGAGGATGCGGTCGGGCGTCGCGTCCAGCGATGTGAGGCGGTAGTTGAGGTCGCCCATAAAGATGGTGTGGTGGGCCATCAAGTGGCAGTCGAACTCGTTCTCGATCGACTGCAGATGCATGTTGGTGAGGATACTGGCTCCATCGTGGTGTCTCTTCTTGATCTTGCTCTTGCCCTACCCAATACAAAACTGATTTAGAACTAACTTGTTGAAGGGCAAAGTGCACCGTCGAGTCGGACGCCAAGTGACACGTGAGCACAGCAAACGTCACGTTGAAGTATCGAAACGCAAACCCCACAGCACCTTTGTTGGACGCGCGCCCGAGACCAATCAAATTCTTTCCCCGGTTCACCTATCTCAAATGTCCTCATCCCATCAAGCCCAATAACGCTAGGTACCTTGGACGTGGCGTCCAAATGCATGTGAAAATGGCCAGCGTGGACGTCGTCTGCAGCCACGTACACAGTGATGGCAATGAAGCCATGGTACCCCAGCAGCGTTTCCGTGCGTCCGATTTCTCGGCCGTACTCGATGTACGTTTTTCCATTGATGCGTTGCAAGTGACTGGCCATGACGTGGCGCATCGTGCGGAGGTCTATACACTCTTGGACCCCAATCACATAAATATCGTGGCCCTTGGGGATCCACTGGTCCAACTGATCTGGGGGGGGCACCGCGCCTTCTGCCATGTTGAACGTCGACGCAAAGATGGAGGTGCGGTCGCTGGAGGTAGGAGACGCGGACGCAGTCGACCCCCCATCTTCGAGGTAGATGCTCCGTACGTTGCCAGACAGCACCTCGGACATGTCGTCACGATGCGCCATGTGACACTTTGGGGTGCGGATGAGCCCGCCATAGATCAAAGCGTTGACAAATCCTGACAAATAGTACGCGACGATCATGAGTATGTAGATAGGTAGTAGGTACATAGTACTCGAAGGAGATATTAGGTAGTAGGTATTAATATTAGGTACCTTGCAAGTTGATGCAGATTTGAGCGAGGATGCCAAATATGTTGACCGCGTCAAAGTCGCAGTGGTGAGCAACATCCCCCTCCGAGCTCTCGTCTCCCTCGGCCATGTAGATGACGACTACGCCAGCCATCATGCGAATGCCAGTCGGAAACCACTCGATAGAAGAACAATACGATCGATACCTCGATAGAGCACGGGAGGGGCATGCAAACTAAAGAACACAAACACGTACAGGAACAAGCTGCGCTGGATGGCGTCCACGTCCGCGTCCACAGGCGCCGCACAGTGTCTACGAGTCGTCACGTTCATCGGCAACATGTATTTCCAACGAGTCAAATATCGTCGATTGATAAATATGTAGTCGGACGATATGCATGGGTACTACTAGTAGTAGTAGTACTAGTAGTAGTAGTATGCATCATGACGACGATCGTACTGCTTGGCGCGGTCCACGACGACCTTTCGGATTTTGATCATCGCCCCCACAGTGTAGGCCAACGTGAGCATCACAAACGAAATGAACCCCCAGATAGACACGTCAGGGTACTGCAGCCAGCAGAAGAACCGGGCAAACCCAAACAGAGGCACGGGCGACGGGGATCGGAGGGTCCACACGGGGAGGGCGGCGCCGACGCCCCACAGCAACGAGAACGTGAACGTGGCGAAGAAGTAGAGCCAAAACCGGCCCAGGAGCGCCTCCTCTGTGTCTCGGTAGACCACCCACCGCAGTAGGTTGTACGCCATGCAGTTGTTCCACAGCACCGCTATCAAAGTACACATCGTTTTAAGATAAGGAGGCGCCGTGTAAGGTACCTTGGAGCATGAACACTTGGATGAGAAACCCCTGGACTTGGCAGAGCGATGCCTGCAGCGGAGGTTGGACGCCCGCTTTGACCCATGTGCTGCTGCTGTGCAAGTCGAACTGGATGAACTGGGTTGCGGGAGCTTTGGCCAGGGCGATCATGAGCTCGAACACGGCCAGCGCCACCACGAGCATCGACGTCACATTGCGGTCGACTCGGCTTCGACCCAACACGTAGCGTCCGATGATGTATATGCACCCTAGTGCAGACAGGCCACTGCACACAGGCCGTGAACCAGTCGTTGATGATGTACATAGTCTCTCTCGTACCTGGTGATGCGAATACCCCACTCAACCCACTCTCGCTCGGTCAAGCCCAGGTCTGTGGCCGGCATACATATCGACTTCAACTCGCTATGCTGCTGGTTTGTCATGTGCATGTAGATAACGAAGCACTCGGCAGGATACGGAGGGAGGCAGTGCGGCGTTGTACCAGAAGTATGAATGCGTTCGGTTTGTCCCAATTGGGTGGAAAAAACCCCACTGTGGTCAGTCCAGGCAGCAAGTACAAATTGTCGCAAAAACCAGGAGTTATTGGCTTATTTAACTAGGGAGAAAACGAATTGAAAATATGAGTAAAAATAGAATACAAGTGTGGGACGTTTGAAAGTAAAGCGAATTGCACTTTGCACAAGTCACACAACTTTGCCAAAGGATTCGTTGTGGACTGTTGTGCATTTGTCATGACGAGATAGAGTATCATGGAAGCAAGACAAGAGATCGCTGGTGATTCCGCAAACAATGTTTCGACCGTCTTTCCCTCTGGTACGTAGAAAAAGGCCTTTGTGCGTAGGTCAAGTTATCGGCATCAGGTCATCATGATCACTACAGTAAGGCGGGCCCATACTGTACAGTACTGTACTGCATTACACAGGAGGTCGGATGCTTGGATGCAGCATGAAATCCTCCTGCAGCGAACATTCACAGTGCCGTAGGTGGCTGGCTGCGCACATGCACATATGGAACTGCACTGTACAGTACTATAATAGTACCATACTACTAGTAATACATAACAGTGCATTACTATTAATAGTACATGTATTGAAGGAATCGGTGGCGCGAAATACTAGCATTGGCTACACGATGCCAATGACTGGGTATTTCCCACTCCCTTGATGATTGTCCCAGTGTGAATGACGTCACCCGATGCAACATGGCACAACTACAGTACAGTACTGTATTATATCATGACTTCCTACAGTAAGTTAGTACAGTGAACGGGGGAATTTAAGCCTCACCGAAGTTAAGTGTTACATATGCCACAGAAGAGCCAATCACATTACATAATGATTTTGATTGGTTAAAATACATTTCGCGCCAGGATTGCATTTTAATGCCCGCCAAAGCTGACAGAACTGTTTCGTGACACAGTGCCATGGCCGAGAGCATGTCGTCAAGCACCGACGACACCGACGCTGACCGGCCCGACGTTGACAGACGCCACAGCTATCCAATATCCTTGAAACTGCGAGCCCTCGAGATGCTAAAGGTCATGTCTCAACGCAAGGTAGCAGCAGAGCTGTGTGTTCCGCAGAGCTGTGTTCGCAACTGGGACCGCGTGGCCAATAAACTCCATAACTACAAGGGCAACAAGAAGACATCCAACCTCCCTGGCGCCGGTCGTCCGACCATTCTTCCCGAACCCACCGCTCTGTTGTCGTTCATGCAAGATCGCCGGGCGAAAGAACGCGCCCTGACATGCACACACATGATAAACTACCTGAAGAAGAACCACCAATGTTGGCTCATGGAGTACATCGCTCGCCAAAAGCCGGGCTCCGGGTACGGCAATCTCCTCTCCTTGCTTGAAGACTTCTGCGGGCGCCATGGCTATACACATCAACTCGCGTGCAAGTCCAAGAAGATTCTCTCTGACCTGGAAAGTACTCGGGATGTTTTCGCAGTTCTGTTCCACGACAAGTACGGTGAGTACTCTGACGACTGTGTCTACAATGTGGATGAGACAGGACTTCAGTACGACATGCCCCCGCGGTACATTTGGTCTCTGAAGGGGAGTGGGGCCAAACTCTCCAAGGGGGAAAAACACTCGTACCGCATGACGGCGGTGCTCACCATTCGGCGGGACGGCTTGAAGCTGCCTATCTTGTTCGTGATCAAGGGAAAGCCCGGCGCCATCATTGAGTTGAAGGAGTTTTCCTCGTATCCCCAAGACCATGTCTATATGATGCAGAACAAGGCGTGGATGGACAGCGATGTGTGGGAGCAGTACCTTTGGCGGGTTCTGGCCGAGCGTGTTGAGCGCCCCTCGTTGCTTGTACTGGACAACCTGGAATGTCATGTCAGTGAAGCTTCCACCTCATTGGCCGAGCAAGTCGGCTACACTGTCTGCTCCGTACCACCAAATGCCACGTCCCATTGCCAGCCACTTGACGTTTCCATCATGGCCCCCTTCAAGCGCCACCTTCGCGATCTGTGGATTTGTGAGGATGTTATCGAGGATGACACCAACGACGAAGACTGGTACTCACCGACAGCAAAGGTCAAGAGGATTACAATGATCAATCGAGCGATCAAAGCGTGGGAGATGATCACACCTGACCAGGTGCGTGGCAGTTTCCTTAAAGCAATCCCAATTCAATAGAAAGAGTATTTTGGTCGCCATTTGGTCCACACAAAACATTTCTCGCTCAAAACAGGTGCAATCGATAGTCCTCGTCAAGACGAAGCGATCTGGCTTGGTTTCATCGAAATCGGAGAAATAATGACGGAGATATGGTTGAAAAACCATTTGTATACTCTATACTTGTCTTCAGGTCCCCCATTATTGTAATTTATTATATTTTTCGAGCCGATGGGCTAAGCTTAACACTATTGGTCACAATATTTGTCGTAGTTCGTAGTTCATCCACCAATCATATTTCTCGATGCCAATTCGAAGTGAGGCTTAAATTCCCCCGTTCACTGTACGTACACTGTACAGTAGGTTACGCATTACTGTAGACACCTTGCCGAATGCACATGCAGGTTTCCCGTTAGCGTGCCCACATGTTGACTGCCGAGAGTACCGGTAAGGACCAC
>NW_009798274.1:638911-661381 GCF_000520075.1 Aphanomyces astaci | reverse complement strand
CCAGCCCCATCAGAGCTTGGACATGGAAGCAATCGAAGAAAGGTGCCTCCAGATCCCAGTGTACCGACTAAAGTCCATTCAAGCTCAAAGGAGTTACATCCGAGCTCTTGTCCGCCGCCAAGGACTTCAAAACCATGTCAAGTTTCGTGTGACTTCCCCAAGCGCTGAGGCTGCCGTGGTCACCAGCACCATGACACCAACGACGACGACAAAGGCTACAGCAACTGGGCCTACCGTGACAACAACTGTAGTGGCTACAACAACCACGGAAGGAAATGAAGCACCAGAGCCACGCGCGATCATCCAACCCGCTCCTAAGGTCCTTACCACGCCACCCGGTTATGCTTACCCCCACCCCTCCACACAGTCAAAGGATGCTGGTTCGTCCGTACAACTCGGTGCTAGCGACCCATCTGCATCCCATGCACCCAGTTACACGTCCCCCGTGACCATGCAGTCCGAACAACGCAATCAAGGAGCTCGATTACAACCGAGCACAGGGGCATCGTCAAACCAACCTACCCAGGAAGCCCCTCCGGGACTCATTGACCTGTCAAATGAGCCGACCGCCGAGGACCAAGCAATCGTGGCGCACGCCATGAAATCATTTAAACGAGTCACATCGAAACTCTCCAAGGGCGACACTCGTATTGAACGACTGCGACTTGGTTACGATCCCTATCCCAATCTTGCGGAGCTCCCTCGGTCCCCCATCACGCGGCAGTGCAAGTGCTGGCTAATTAATGCTGGCGCGCAAGGAATGTTATGCGATACGCTCGCATGTGCCAACTCCTCGGAATACGTTGTCTGTCCACCGGATTGTACTTCGCGCCACCGCTGTGCCAACCAACGATTTGACAAACACAACGCTGAAGCGCCACACGAAGTGTTTGTGACCCAGCGTACCGGTCTGGGAGTGAAGGCGTCCGAGGTGATTCCGTTGGGTGCCTTTGTGATGGAGTACATGGGTGAGGTCATTCGTGGCGATGAGTTCAAGAAGCGGCTCACTCAAGATACCGTTGATGGCAAGCGGGACTTTTACTTCCTCAGTATTCGGGACGACTACTTCATTGACGGTCGCCTGTACTCGAACAGTTCCCGGTTCATCAACCACTCGTGTCAACCCAACTGTGTTATCGAAGTATGGAAGAAATGCGGCATCAAGCGAGCTGCCTTGTACGCGTTGAAGGAAGTTGGCCGCTTTGAAGAACTCACGTTTGATTACAACTGGTGGAATACCTTTGATGCATCGAACTTTGAATGCCGCTGTGGTGCAGAAAGATGCACGCGTCAAGGGGTTTAACCGTATTATTTTGATCTCCATGTGGATAATGAAATATGTTGTTAATGGAATATGCATATCTTGTTCATTGTATTAACATTAACATTAACAATTAACATTAACAATACTAAGTAGTACTACGTAGTAAATGACTGCGAGTCAAGACCAAAATTCGATGCATAAATCATATTTCACGTTCAAAATAAATCTTTCAAAAATGCACAAACATACTGGGGGTTGTTATGACCAAGTCTGCCTCATTTGCCGCATCCGGTAATGCGGTGTTGAATTGCCTTTTTTTTGTATTCGGTAGTGGTATTCCACGACTCGAAACCATGATACTGTACAGTATGATGTCGATTACACACAGAAAGTGCACGCCGGCACTATCAGTCAAGTACACGATCAGGGCCCAGTTGACTGTATGGATGTCCAAAATATGCCCTCCCAGTACGACATGAGGGACGACACCGATTCTGACCACCAAATCGGCAGACAATCGATCGACCAATCAAAACCCACAACAGGAATCAAGTAGCCAATCAATTCCACTGTTCGCCCAATTCAACATCGAACTTGTGTGTGAATGGAATACAAAACTCGGTAACGTTACAAAGAATCGATCGATAGATTTGGCGAATCAGCACAAAAGTCCAAATTTTGGGTAAAAAGACAATAAGAGTATGTAAAATCAATCGATTGGAGCCACCGAGTTTTTCCCAGTCTACCAGAGGTAGTAAGTACTTCGTAGTACTACGTAGTAAAAATCCCGCCCATGAGATATTAATAAATTCCCGGATAAATCTGCTAAAAAAAGTTAAGTGTATATCATTAATTGCAAGGGTGAAAGTTCATGCAAGTACTGGGGAAATTTATGAACAGGGCCATGAGCTTTCATGCGGAGGTGGACTCCGATGTAGTCCATCATAGTGTCGTCGGGAAAGTCGTCCTCTGTCGTAGCAGGATATTTTGACGAATGTCTTCACGGCGGTGCAGGTATCACGTGATCGAGGGGGCGCTAGATTTATAAATTAATTACGCCGAGGTTTCTACGGCGCCATGTCGATGCTTAATGTCGCTTTGCCTGTGAGCTCCCCCGTCCGCCTCCCTCCGACCGAGATCGTCGCGACAAAGTCGAGTTTCCGGCTCGGGCGGTGGCTGGCTTGGGTCAAACTCACGACGCATTGGCCGGCTGTGGTTCCCGACGGAAGGATGAAATTCATTGCCAGATGCAACGGCTTTCGGAGCGGCAGCACCGCGGAGTGCCTCAGTCCATGCTGGAGCAACGCCGGCCACGCATTCAGTTTCCACGTCGGTTTGAGTGTTGTGCCAGTGCCTTGTCCTGACGAAAAGAGGAGGTTGTCTGCCACTTCCACCAACTTGCGCTCTTCTGCAAACGGGTCTTCACACGGCAAAGGAAACACACTTCGGACGCGCAGCCCTTCTATTATTAATATTTAAATTAGTTCTGGGTAAAAGTCCCATCAAAAATGTATGGTGTAAGTCGATGGAGTTGAACGTACCAAATATCATGCCGGGCTGGATCGTGCCAGAAGCGGTGGTGGCTTGGGACAAATCGCTCGAAAACGAATCTTGGGCACATTTGTTGGACAAGTTGCCGCCGTCGCTTTCGTCGGACGTTTCAAAATCTTCCAGCGTTGGCCCCCACCGCACGTTCAATTGGGTCAACTGCACCCCGTAGACAACGTTGTGAGGGGGGTGACCACCGGCCAGCAACCGGCGCGGCACTGGACGGGGGGAAACAACCGCCGCCGCCTTGTCGACCAACACGTCAAACACACACGACACGGGCTTGTGGTCGGACGTGCCAATGTACTCGGCACTCGTGTATTGAACGCATGTAAACCGGTCCTACAACGCATATTCAGGTATGGACAATATTTTGAATCGACCGCATACCCGCAGGCCAGGCAACGAGTGAAACAAAATCCGATCCGTGTACGACGGCACGCGGACTCTGCCTTCCCCTAGCACGGTCGTGTACAGGGCAGCCACTTGCGCGACAGTCGTCGGCTGGCGAACGTCCAGCATCTGATCCAGCACTCGGCGGTAGGTTGGCGGAAACGCAATCTTGGCTTCTTCAAAGTCAGACAGGATCACGCCGTCAGCCATGCTTTGCTTGAGTTCGTCGTGCAGGAACAACGATTGCCACGACTGCAAAACGGGGCTGAACGCCGAAGATGATGCCATCGAATACGGACTCTCGACATTCGGATGGCCGAGATGATGTGGAGTCATGACACCTCGGGCTGCTGCTGCACGCTCCATACTGAATCCGTTGCCCAGCACCGCCGATGGAGACTCCGTCAACAAATACACGTCAGTGTCCCCACTGGATACCTCGGACGCATAATCCTTAAGCTCAGGATTCCCCGGGACACTCATCGAATATTGGCTCGAACTTGGGCTGGACGCAAGAAACATATCGCGACACACGTCTACCCGCTTCGACTCGTGCCTTCGACGGGAAGTGTTGATCACATCTGTAATCATGTGGAGGATGCGGTCGGGCGTCGCGTCCAGCGCCGTGAGGCGGTAGTTGAGGTCGCCCATGAAGATGGTATGGTGGGCCATCAAGTGGCAGTCGAACTCGTTCTCGATCGACTGCAGATGCATGTTGGTGAGGATACTGGCTCCATCGTGGTGTCTCTTCTTGATCTTGCTCTTGCCCTACCCAATACAAGACTGATTTAGAACTAACTTGTTGAAGGGCAAAGTGCACCGTCGAGTCGGACGCCAAGTGACACGTGAGCACGGCAAACGTCACGTTGAAGTATCGAAACGCAAACCCGACGGCACCTTTGTTGGACGCGCGCCCGAGACCAATCAAATTCTTTCCCCGGTTCACCTATCTCAAATGTCCTCATCCCATCAAGCCCAATAACGCTTGGTACCTTGGACGTGGCGTCCAAATGCATGTGAAAATGGCCAGCGTGGACGTCGTCTGCAGCCACGTACACAGTGATGGCAATGAAGCCATGGTACCCCAGCAGCGTTTCCGTGCGTCCGATTTCTCGGCCGTACTCGATGTACGTTTTTCCATTGATGCGTTGCAAGTGACTGGCCATGACGTGGCGCATCGTGCGGAGGTCTATACACTCTTGGACCCCAATCACATAAATATCGTGACCCTTGGGGATCCACCGTTCTAGTTGCTCTGGGGGGGGCACCGCGCCTTCCGCCATGTTGAACGTCGACGCAAAGATGCGACCAGAAGCTCCGCACATATACACAGCTTCACTCTTTGACGCACAGGACCGGGCATCATCCATACATGCGTCTGGCTCTAACGACGACCCTTCCCCAGAGCTGCTCGATTGGGATTTGCATCTCCGTGACACCGAACACCGGTGGAAGATTACGGCAATAACAAACCCTACCCATAATCCAGTCATATTGTAATGTGATTTGAATGAAAAGACCTTGCAGGTTGACAAGGACTTCCGACACAACGGCAAACACTTGCATGAACGTGCTGTGCTCTCCGCCTTGTGAATGCGCGGTTGCATTACGAGTCCATTCAGAATTTGGGCTTTTGCTACTGCCGTTCCCACTGCCACCTCGACTCCAGCCGTTGGATGTGGCCTCATCCTTGTTTTCCATCGCGGCCTCTAAGACTACGGTCGACACAAACGCCATTTACATCCTTGGACGTGCGTGTTTACGGTGATATTTCACTTACAGCGATAGGCGGTGGGCAACGTGTACAAGCAGAGAAATCCCACGACGTAGTAGAGAAGCGTGCGTTGAATTTTGGTCGCAACGGGGTCTGCCACCGATGGCGTCATGGACAACCTAATGCAAGATATCGAATTAATGTAAGAATAAACGAGTCTATGGAGACTGTCCTTCACGCACCGCCTCGCGCGGACCGCGACCACTTTGCGTACTTTGATCACGACGGCCACCATGAACAGCAGCGTCAGCACCACGAACGGCACGAAGCGGTAGAGGATGTAGTCTGGGAACTTCATCCAGCAGTAGAAGCGGGAAAACCCAAAGAGCGACGACACCTGGGGGTTGTTCTGGTATGACCACACGGGCAGCGCCCCTGTGAACCCCCACACAACGCAAAACACCGACGTGCCGAAGAAGTACACCCAGAACCGCGACTGAAGCTTTTCTTCCGAGTCTCGATAGACGACCCATCGAAGGAGGTTGTACGCCATGCATGCATTCCACAGCACCGCTACACGACATGATAAAGAAGGTGAGATGAAAAGGGGAGAAGGTTGGATATGTCCAGATAAGAATAATATACCTTGGAGCATGAACACGTCCAGAAGGTAGGCCTGTATTTGGCAGAATACAGCAGAACTGGTTGACGAGTCGTCGGCCGTTGCATTCACGAGAAAGTACGGACGCAACATGCCGTCGCTGTCGCCCCTCTTAAAGCGCTTCTGCAGCGACGCGAACTGGAGGGCAGGGAGCTTGACAACGGACACGACAAGTTGGATTGCAGCAAGAGTCATCACGAGGAGACGGGATACATCTCGTCTGTTGGATTGGAAGAAAGTGCATCGCACGAGGATGTAGGCGCACCCGAGTGTCGACAGGATGCTACAGGCAGGGGATGACATCCATGCGTTCGGTTCATGGACCTCCTACCTGGTGCTTCGGACGGACCAATCGATGGCCAAGCGCTCAGTTTCGCCGACACCGAACTTCTGCTGCCATGCTCGTTTGCCGCTCATCCTCTTGTGTAATGCACGGAACGACCTGAAAAACAGATATGCCTGCCTTCAGTTCAGATGCGCGCACTTGCCTCACGGTTGAAGTGGGATTTACACGTTCAACTTGTACTTCCCATACCACCAAGGATGGTTTGACCAATCTGCCGTATTTGTCTTTGATCTGCACGAAGAAATATAACATGCGGATATAATAACGAAATTCAATATAATCGCATACTGGTACCAATTAGACAAGTCAAATATTTAAATAAATACTTCATATTTATTACATGCAGTAGTCGCGACACACTTGGCTTTTCCAAGTGGGAAATACACACGGAGCGTAATTCGTAACACGAGCGGAGAACCAACGCAACATAGCTTGCTCCTCTGGTTCAGGAGGATGCAGGACTTCCTGGGACTGTTGTTGGTGTACAGCATGAGCGCACGCAGTATGGGGCGTCATGTCTATGCACTCAGTCGTCCCTCCGTAGCATGAACTCCACTAGGTCACGTTGATTCCTTTTGCATGAAATCTATCTCTAGACAAGCCCCACCCACCTCCGCTACGAGCATGTGGACTCGTCTACGTGTATAACACTACGTTCGTGTGTGCCTTGGTCCGCCATCACCACACGCTTGCCACGCACATGTCGACGACACACATTCAAACACATTCCATTCATGACGGCATGTCTATACCCCTACCTACCTACCTACCTACCTAGCGCTTCTGAACACTCAAACTAACCTTTCCCAGCAATTCGCCCGTCCGCCGCCCCCCCACGGTTAATGCCGCTACGAAGTCTACTTTTCGGCCGTTTCGGTAGCTCGCTTCGGTCAAGCTGATCACGCACTGCCCGACGGTCGTGCCTGATGGCAAGATGAAGTTGAGGGCCACGTGGAGGAGCTTCCTCGGAGCGAGCACCACCGACTGCTTGAGCCCGTGGACCGCCACCGACGCCCACGCCGAGTGCTTGGTCGTGGACTTGAACTTGCGCTGTTTGTTGGCATTGAACACGAGTTGGTCGGCCAGCTCCCCGAGCTTCCTCTCTTCGGCAAACTCGTCTTCGCATGGCAGTGGAAACACGCTTCGGACTTGCATGCCGTCTACTCATTCCATCATCGTGAACCATCCATCCATCCATTCATCTCTCTCCACCATGATCACAAGTGTCGTCGTACCGATGGACATGCCGACGGACTTTGCCACGTCGCTCGCCGTCGAGATGGACGCGCCCGACACATCGCTCGACGCGATCGACCCCGTGGGAAGTCTTGGCGCGGGGGTCGCGCACATGATGTCGCTGCTGTCGCATTCTTCGCCGTCGGATGTGTTGAACTTTTCCAACGCCGGGCCCAAATGGATGGTCAAGCTCGACAAGTACATAGTCATGTGGGTCGTAAGAGGGGCGGGGCCGCCGCCAATGCCGGTTGGGGCCACGTCATGGGATGCCGACGAGGGGACGGCGGCCGGGTGGGTACACGACGACTGGCGCGTCTTGTCGATGTACACTTGGAACCCACACGACACGGGCTTGTGGTCGGACGTGCCGATAAACTCGGCGCTACTGTATTGGACACATGCAAATCGGTCCTACATATCCCCACATAATCAACCGATTGACCCACCAAGAGAGCAAGATGGACGACATAAGATGATGTCGTCGGCGGTTGGTCATACCCGGAGCCCCGGCAGCGAGTGAAACAGGATGCGGTCCGTGTACGAAGGTACGCGGATTCGGCCGTCGCCGAGCACCGTCGTGTACACGCTGGCGACGCGGGCAGGGGTGAGGGGGGATGCCGTCCACCGCGCGTCCAGCGCCTGCCCCAACACGCGGCGATACGTCGGCGGGAACGCGATGGACGCTTCGTCAAAGTCGTGGAAGATCGTGCCGTCGTCCATACTTGCCTTCAACTCGTCGTGTTCTAGTAGAGAGCGCCAAGACACTTCGACGGCACTGGGGGCGGTGGACACACTCGAGAGCGGCGACAGCACAGCCACGTGATGGTGTCGATGGTGGCGACTAGGCAGAGAGGACGTCGAAGCGGCGGCGGCGGCAGCTTCAAGGGCCGACGGCGACTGCGTCAACATGTACGTGTCGTCCATGTCATTTGAAAACGCGTCGGCGATCGGGGCGGGGGACCCTTCCGAACGCACTACGACACACGATGAGGACCAGATATGGTCTGAATTGTGTGTGTATGTAATATGTACAGGAAGTACCGGGTGTCAGTAGCTGGTTGTGCGAGAACACCTGGCCTCGCTTGTACGAGGTCGTGCGGAAGTTGTTGTTGACGACATCTGTGATCATGTGAAGGATGCGGTCGGGCGTGGCGTCCAGCGCCGTGAGGCGGTAGTTGAGGTCGCCCATGAAGATGGTATGGTGGGCCATCAAGTGGCAGTCGAACTCGTTCTCGATCGACTGCAGATGCATGTTGGTGAGGATACTGGCTCCGTCGTGGTGTCTCTTCTTGATCTTGCTCTTGCCCTACCCAATACAAAACTGATTTAGTACTAACTTGTTAAAGGGCAAAGTGCACCGTCGAGTCGGACGCCAAGTGACACGTGAGCACGGCAAACGTCACGTTGAAGTATCGAAACGCAAACCCGACGGCACCTTTGTTGGACGCGCGCCCGAGACCAATCAAATTCTTTCCCCGGTTCACCTATCTCAAATGTCCTCATCCCATCAAGCCCAATAACGCTTGGTACCTTGGACGTGGCGTCCAAATGCATGTGAAAATGGCCAGCGTGGACGTCGTCTGCAGCCACGTACACCGTGATGGCAATGAAGCCATGGTACCCCAGCAGCGTTTCCGTGCGTCCGATTTCTCGGCCGTACTCGATGTACGTTTTTCCATTGATGCGTTGCAAGTGACTGGCCATGACGTGGCGCATCGTGCGGAGGTCTATACACTCTTGGACCCCAATCACATAAATATCGTGGCCCTTGGGGATCCACTGGTCCAACTGATCTGGGGGGGGCACCGCGCCTTCCGCCATGTTGAACGTCGACGCAAAGATCGTCATGCAGTCGCCGCTATTGACGCCATGCGCATAGTACCCCGAGGCATGGGACCGGATATCTTCCAAGTAGACGCTGGGCGGAAGCGACGACGACAGCGACTGCCTCCGCTCCCCCGACGACGCCGACGTGAGAAAGCCTCCGTAAATGATGGCATTGACAAATCCTGCAAATACACAGACATGAGTCCAATATGTATAACACACGAGTAATAGTAGTAGTAGGGGTAATAGTAGTAGTAATACTATGTACTAGTAGTAGAGAGGACGTGGGGCAACCAACCTTGCAGGTTCACGAGGGCTTGGGCGACAATCCCAAACTCGGGCATGGTGCCTTCGGCAATCTTGGACCGGTTCCGCGAGTCTTTGGTATCTCCTTGGAAAGCTGCAATCACTACAACAAGGATTATTTTAATAAATAATAATTGCACGAATCCCCAGAGACAGAGAATATATATATAACATTATACATATATATATACCGCAATATATATATAACATTATACATACATACATATGTATATATATATATATTCCGCAATATATATATAACATTATACATACATATATATATATTCCGCTATATATATATATATATATTCCGCAATATATATATAACATTATACATACATACATATATATATATATATATATATATTCCGCAATATATATATAACATTATACATACATACATACATATATATATATATATATATACATATATATATATATATTCTGCAATATATATATAACATTATACATACATATATATATGTATTCCGCAATATATATAAATTGTACGTACGTCGAAACACAGTGATGGGTGTGTACAAGACCAAGAACGACAGCACATACAACATGAGTCGGCGCTGAATTTGAGTCACGGCGTCGTCGTCGTCGGCCATGACGCCCACGGACCGAGCGCTACAACATGATAATGGTGACGGATATTCCCAAGCAGGAATGTGATGATGAGAAGCGCGTACTGCTTGGCGCGGGCGAGCACGACGCGCCGCACCTTGATGGTCACGGCGACAATGAACAAGAGCGTGGCGACCACGAACGGGATGAACCGGATGGCGATATATCGCGTCTCTTGGATCCAGCAAAAGAACTTGGCGTATCCGAAGAGCGAGTCGAGGCGGTTGCGGTCGTCGGGCCAGATCGGGAGCGCCGCCGAGAGACCCCACAGCACCGTGAACATGGTCGTGCAGAAAAAGTACTTCCAGAACCGACCCATCAACGCCTTGTTGCTGTCGCGGTACACCACCACGCGAAGCAGGTTGAACGCCAAGTACCCGTTCCATAGCACCGCTACAGGACAAAGCACCAATCGGTCACCGGTCGATCAACGAGAAGTCGTCGTACCTTGAAGCATGAACACATCCAGCACGTACGCCTGGATCTGGCACATGGGCCTGTTGGAATTGAGGAAATGACCCGGCATGTCGCGGTTCCGCTTGAACTCGAGGAAGCTCAAGGCGGGAAACTTGGCGACGGCTATCATGAGCTCGAACGCAGCCAACGCAGTGACAAGGATCGTCGTGATATCGCGCTCCGCCTTTCGTCGAATGATGTATCGGTACAAGATGAACACGCATCCGATCGCCGACAGCACACTACCGTAGTGGTGGTCGTCACGACATCATGCATGAACGCAACAGCCGTAGCTAGAACAGTGCACCGACGCACCTTGTTATTCGAACCGCCCATGTGATCCCAACCCATTCGTCGTCGCCAACGTCAGCCTTCCTTTGCCACGACGTCGCATTAGGAGGCCTTGGTGGTCGCGTCCATGGCGTGCTCATGCTGTTGTGACCTGCCTGCCTGCTTGTTGCCTATCGCTGCGACTTGGCCGGACGCAATGGGATTTTCACCTGATCAGGTGTATTACCGAATGAGTTTCGTGTGTTTTATCAAATATTACACGTTAAACCCTTTGATTTCGAAGGTTTCTCCCATCCCCTAACGCGTTGTTGCTGCCACCACCGTGGGACCAACATTTTGAGGTAACAACTTGTCAAGTCACGAGTAGCTCACCAAAGTTCATTTGTCTCGGTGGGACCCCAATTTAGACTTGCAAAATGTATGCCATCACGATGACACACAAGGTGGGGTGACTTATTTGTACCAGTCCTCTCCACGACTCGCCACGTATTGCACCGTCGCGCTACGTATCGACCTGGCATCCCGATTACAAGCGCACTCGCGCCACACGTTCATACGCTTTCACCACGAGCATCAGAGCATGTTACCATGTCAAGATGGCCGCATGATCTGTTCTGCCTTTGCTTTTGGCTGCGACTGGCACCTAACTGAACTGAGTGGGACGTCGACCTTCATTGGTCAAAATGATTCGATTATCTCGTAAACAAAGTTTCAAAGGGTACTCTTTCTTGCAGGTACTTGGATATGAAATGACAGGATGTATAATATTATACGGTCTTACATCAACATGGAGTTTTTCGGGTGCGAAGGGTACGGCCGCGGCAACGAAGCTGCGCGGTCCCTCTTTGAAGGCGCCGTGATCTTGACGGTACGTCTGCAGGAAACTACTGATGTGTGATCTAATGGAGTGACCGGTATACATGTGCAGCCAGGTGTTTCGTTTGCAAATGTTGGCCAATTGACCGTGGACCTGCTCGTCAATTCACTGCTGGTCCAGGAGGTAATCGACGGCAAAGCCCCTCTCGTTCTCATCCCTTGTGCAGGTCGACATGAAGCTGGTGGGACACTTGTACTCCAAGCATGTGCCTCCAATGGCCGGCTCATCTGCCTTTGCCACGCAGTCGTCTTCAGGCCTTTGCCTCAACCTTGCGGTACATCATTATTTATATCCATGCTTATGGACTAAAGTCGTTTGTGAAAGGTGTTTCTGCTCTCGCATCCGTCCTCCGTTGGCCATCCTACCGCGCCCAAAGTTGTCTTTGTACAGCAACGCACATCTATCAACGCGGTGCGTGGCTCCCCCTCCAAAGCAACTCCTTCAGATTCTCATGGATCATCCATCGGCAGGGCCAAGTCCAAGCGTTCTGCGACGACTTTGCTGTCTGGGCCTCGTCCACTTGCCGCGCCTCCCAAGTCGTCGTTCTCTCGGGCGTGGACAACATGCTTCGCCACGACTCCAACATGCAACAGTACGTCCATGTGTTCGTACCATCGGATACATCTTTTACATGCATGGGTGTAGGCGCCGCATCCAGTGGACGTCCACTGAGAAATCGACCCTACTAAACGAAGCGTTCTTGCATCAGTTCCAACCCTTGGCCGCCTCGAACGACCCCGAAGTCGACCAAGCTCATGGCATCTGGGATACTGTTCGAGGTGCAGGGGTCGCC
This sequence comes from Aphanomyces astaci, assembly GCF_000520075.1. NCBI lineage: Eukaryota > Oomycota > Saprolegniomycetes > Saprolegniales > Verrucalvaceae > Aphanomyces > Aphanomyces astaci. The sequence continues at coordinate 649,039 of NW_009798274.1, read as the reverse complement.
CCCAAGCTCATCGATGCGTGCAACAGCCGCGCCATCCCCGCGCTGGCCTTGCTCCTCCATTGCGCGGAAGGCAACAATGTGCCGGACGCCGTCTTCTTTGCCAGCTGCGTGGTGCAATATCTGTGGCTCCACACGATCATCCAGTCGTTTCGGTTGGTCTTGCCGCCGTCATGGGCGCAACTGTACGGTCGTGACCCGGCCATCGCGTTGTACGCGTAGAATACGATTGGAAGTGCAATTATAACCAAGAAATTCAACGTTTGCACTGGTAGACCAGATCCATGTGTTATAGACATCCATGCATCGTGTGACGCCCATCCATTGGGGATTTACACCCTGATCTCCGTATTCCCCCCATACAATGCTTCATGCTCATCTTGCATTCATGCCGCCATTACATTGATAAGAATTGAATAGTTTCTAAAGATATGAATAAATTACGTTATAATATTAAATATTTATAACTATAACTATTTTTGCTCGACCAAGCTCACGAGACACGATAATATCCTGGCTGGCTACCCCATGAGTGATAGTCCTATGGACATTCGTTTCTCATCTTGTATGACAACCGCATGGGATCTCCAGTCGCTAGCTACCGTGAACAACCAAATGGATTCAGAGATACATGCATGTATTGTTAATCACCCAAATATACCATGACTCATCGTTCGATGATGTCATACAAGTACGATATGTAGTTGGCAAGGACGCTCACGCCGACTTTTCGGCCCGCTTCTTGTAGCAGTAGCGGACGAGACACACGAGTAGAATCACCGCGGCCGCGCCACCACCCGCTGCCGCCGCGATCACTGTCGTGTTGTCGGCTGGTTTGGGCGTGGCTACAAGATAGATCAAGACAAGTCAGCACCACAACTCGACATGGACAGGTGGCTTACTCGTTGGGGTTGGCGTGGGTGTCGCCGTGGTCGTGGTGGGCGTCGCCACGGTGACACTGGTCTTGACCGACTTGACTTGAACGGACGCGACGTCCGTGACGACTCCAGTCGCAACGAGGGCTGTGGCCAGGGACGAGGCCGCGCCGCCGCCGCCGCTGCCACTTTGCGCTACGACATGGACATGCCAAGATCAGATTTCCATCAGAACCATCGTAAGCTAGAGAATTAGTACCTTGCAGCGACGATGTGGTGGCCTTGAGGGCGTCCGGGGACGACACGGAAATGGAAAACTCAATTTCGAGGTGCGACCCCGCGAGTTGGCGTCGTGCTTCGTGCATGGCCTTGACTTTGCCGTCCGCGGTCATGGACAGCGTCTTGGCCGCATCCAGGAGGCGCCGACGGCGGGCGTCCGCGACGTCGGTCACCTTAATGATGGTCACCTTGTCGGCGGTGACGCCCGCTACGGCGCTGGCAATCGCTTGCTTGAACTTGTCCTGGACTGCCGCGGTGAACTGCGCGGCCGTCACGCCTTGGATGGCGATGTTGGCCACGACGGCCATCACCACCGCGTTGGTCGTGTCGCCCTTGACAGGGTACGCATTGGGGCTGCAGTCCAACACGCACGACGTGGCTTGGGCCACCAGCCCCTTGCACGTGGCGAGAATTCCAGTGTACTCGGAGCTGCAACTCGTTTGGACACAAAGCAGCTGCCCCGGAAAGCACGCGCAGCTGTCAAAGGTCTCCATGCACGTGTCAAAGTCGGTTTTGCATTTTGACGCCACGCAAGTCGACGAAATGGTTGGAAGGGGCGGCGCGGGGGTGAGCATGGGGGCGGGGGGGAACGTGGCCGGCTTGGTCGTCGTCGTGGCAGTCACGTCCTTGCCAGGGACGGCGGCGCTCGTCGACGGCTTAGTTGATGTCGCGGACGTCTTGGGAGCCGTCGACGCGGGCGCCAACCCCTTGGGCAACACGATGGTCTTGGCCTGCGTAACTTTGGCTTGCGAGCAGTCGTCCCCTTTGAAGTTGTTGTTGCACATGCACGTCGCGTTCTACGAGGTCAACATCCAATAAATGTACAAAGTCGACTGGTTGTGTAGCCTACCGCATTGCAAATGCCGTTGCCGCTGCACTTTTTGCCATTGGCGACGGGGCAGTCGTATTCGCTGCAGTCGGTTCCCGTGAACCCTTTGAAGCACACGCACGTGTTGTTTGTACACGTGCCTTGCGACGAGCATTGGTTCACACACCCGATCTCGCAATTCACACCCGAATACCTACAAAAGTGATCAAGGCGTTAAGGCAATGAAGCCCACTTCGATGTGAGTAGATCCATCGAACCCGCAATTGCACACGCAGGACGTAGCGTTGGTGGCGCCGCTGTAGACGCAGATGCCGTTGGAGGCCACGCACGATTGGCTGCACGTGATCGCGTTCAGGTTGGCCACCGCGAGGCGGGTGATGGGGAAGTAAATGGCGCTTTGTTTGGCCAAGAAGCACATAGTTTGGGCGTTGAGTGACACGAACGACGTCAGGAAAAGCGGTGAGAACGTGCCGTTCACGAGCGTTGCCACATCATACGTGGGGAACCGCTTGTCCACGACCCGAATGTCGAGCGACATTTCCAAGCAGATGCTGATGGACGAAAACGTGGTTGTGGCAGACAGACCTAAGGGGATTTGTTTTGTCAGCTTACATGTCCGTGTTGGGGACCAGAATACCTTTGCCGTCCCCCATGAGCTGGCCCACAATCACCCCGTGGGAGTTGCGCACCGCGAGGGGGTTGCGCTGCATGCGGTCCGTGGCGTTGCAAAACGGCTCGAGCGCGCTCGCAAACGGTCCGGCCGAGTAGTACGTGGTCGTGATGGCGAGTTTGTCGTCCCCGGCGGCGGGCGCCCCGTCGGCCAAGCGACGCCGTCCGCTCGGCGAGCTGCAGTTCTTCTGCACCACGGCTTTGCTGCAGCCGGCCGACACGGGCGCCGACGAGTCGCAGAACGCATCCGTGATCCCTTGGGTCCAATAGAACGACATTTAAACCCACAATCGTGGCATAATGTTCTTGTATCAAGTACCTTCAATGGAGCCACTGATTTGGTCAAAGCATGACGACGCGTTCGCTTTCGACGACCCGCACGCACATGCAATCACCGCCAACGACGACGAAAACGCATTGTAACTGCATACAACAACATACGGCAATGTCAAATCTCATCACAAAACAGGAAAAAGAATCACAAGATGGAAGTACCTGAGCAACGCTTGGGTCTTCTTGGCGTTGGCGAGCTTGCGGACCATGGGCAGTGCCAGCTGGTCTTGCACCTTGTAGTCTGCGATGGCTGGCTTCCACCTATAGGATTTCATCCGAAATGTAAACAATGGTAAACAAGATAGTATCGTACTGGTTGACGGGAATCAACTGGGTGCCGTTGGCCATCCACTTGAGATCTTGCACGTATGGCCGCGACCACACGCCTCCCCACCACGTGTAGTACGGCTTGCCCGTGCCACCGCACTTGGTGCACTCTTCCAGGTTCTTGTTGTTGCCGCCATAGTACCCTGGCTCGTCGCATCGCAGGAGCTACACAGCATCATGATGGTCAATCCATCATCATTTTCATGTAGTCGCTACCGCAAGGCACGCGTCCTTGGTTTTGGCTTTGGTGAGCCAGCCAGCATCTTCGTTGAAGGCATAGCACGCCGTCTCGTTGTGAACGCCGTCGACGCGACAGCCCAAGCTGTGCCACCTATTCCACCATGTGTCAGCAACTTGCTTCCCATTCGCGAGTTCTAGAGCAACTCGACATGTCGTACATGTTGGCTTGGCACCCTTCGATGGGCCGCTCGATCACACACACGCCATCGACAGACTGGCAGTTGCTGCAGTACGCGCTATGCCACTGCGTCACAGACGAGTTGGTATTGGAGTCGAACACGTCGTCGGCCCACGACGCGTAGCACGTGTCACCGTGGTCCCAGCCGTCGTCGCCGCACTGCTGCCGCATGCTGTCCCAGTCGTTGCACTCGCCTTGAGCTTCGCAAGCCTCCTGGGTCTTGCACTGGCCCCAGCCCCACTGACAAGACATCTTGGAGATGTACGGATTGCTTGCGTTGACGCACGTGGTGGCGTTGAAGTCGCTGCAGCTGACCCAGAACGTATCGGCGTCGGCATCGCACGCCGATTTCGAGCTATATTGCGACACCGAGCACTATAAAAATTAACGCAACGTGTCAGAACTCGATATGGAAAGTTTCACGAGCGCGTACGGGCACATCGCTGAGCCCAAGGCCCTGGCAGTACGTGGCATTCGTGCTAAAGCACCCGCCGCTGTCTTGCGCGTAGAACGGCCAGTTCCACGTCAAGCACTGCTCGCACTGTTGGCTGCACTGAAACTTGGGCGTGTCCTCGCACTGCTTTCGTGACCACCCGTCCCAGCTCAACCCGCCCTGGCAAATTCCTATAAAACCACCACACCAAACAGTTGAGTGAGCCACTTGAATCACCACCACGCGACGGTTGGTAGGTAGGAAGGTAGGTACCTTGGTCACACTGGTCCTTGGTACTGAACTGCCCGCCGTTGTACACGATCGTCGACCCAACGTACACGCCGTTGAACTCGTTGGCGCAGTCGTCGGCTGAGATCTGCCACGTTTCAATCGCACACGCGCCCGAACCATTGCCATACTGCGGCTTCCATCGAATCGACCAGTATTTGTCGCTCGTGCAATTGTCCGCCGTCGACGCCGGCACGTAGCAGCCCCTAAACTCTCATATCAGCACTCTAACCAACGACCTTGTACTGCAATGAGGAATCTCACGTACGATTCGCACTGGTTGTCGCGGAATGAATACGCCGGCACGAGCTCGCCGGGGCCATACGCCCGCGAGTTGTTGTGCGGGTCGGGGCACACGGCGGGTCCGGGTGAGAAGCACGACCATGGGTCGGCCAACGTGTCTTGGGTGCCGTTGATGTGGCATCGATAGTCGCGCCAGTCCCACACCCCGCCAGCATTGGCGCAGCTGTCAGTGCCCCATTGGTACAAGGTACATGTGGCGGGGTTGCCCTGCTTGTAGCACCACGAGCCCCAGCATTGCGCACAGAAGGGCTCGTCCCCGACATGGTTGCGGCACTCGTCCTAGAGTTCAATCGACAAATTCGTGAGTTCTAATGGCAAACTACAGTTTGCAGTTGTACGAACCGGTTGGTATTGGCCTTGGTTGCATGTGCTGTAGGACAGACACGCGGTTTTGTTGGCGAGCTTGTGCACCGTGCCTTGACAGGTGGACGAATCCAGTTTGCACTGTGTACAGCTCTGCTGCAACGAGTTGCACGTGTCGTAGCAGTCCGAGTTGTCCCACCCCCAAAAGTCCTGCTGGCATTGGTAGTTGATCGCCCCCGTGAGGTAGTCGGCATACGGTCGCATCTTGCCAAAGCAGCACTGGCCGTTCGAGTTGCCATAGTAGTCGACTTGCGTCCACCAAATCCCCTTGGCCGCCCGACAGCATGTTTCGTCGTTGACGCTCCACGAGTTCGGGCTGTTGGGCGGCGCGTACGAGCAGATCGAGTTGGTGCCAGACACGTTGAAGTACGCGTCGGGGGGGCAGCATTGCCCGTACCCGTTGGATGTAAACCACGATCCGTTCAGCGACGCGCAGCCAGTTTGGGAGTACGGCGCCTGGCACGTTTGGTAGCACTGGTTGACGTCTTTGCACGGCCCGCGCACTTGGTCAAACGTGCACTGGTACCCCCAGTCGTAGCATTCGCCGTCCGGACGAAAGGACGTGCATGTAGTCGTGCCGTTGTACAGCGCACATGTGTCGTTGTTTCGAAAGTCGAGCCACGAGTAGCTGTAGTACCCGCCGCTTTGCTGCTGGTTGGCCACGTTCTGGAGGTAGTTTTGGTAGTCGTAGTCGTCGCAAATGTGCTCCTTCTGACACGTCGTGTTCATCTGCCACGTCCACCCGTTGTACCCAATGTCCGGCATCCACGCTTGGGGCCCCGAGCACGTTGGCTCGCTCATCATTTCCGTAAACTTGGCCTTCTTCTCGTCCACGGTCGCGGTCACACTCAAGTCCCACTGGTCGTACAAATACCGAAGCAGCTCGCTGTCCATGGTCTTTTGGTAGCATTCTAACGTGCATCCTTCCATGTCGTCCCACGGCACAGTGCACTTGCCCGCCCCTTCTTTTGCCTACAGTATACTATTAGTTGCATGAAACGGGGTGGTGGACTGTACGAACCCCCTTGTCGCGCTGGCACGTGCTTTGGCTACACACAGAGCAGTCGCTGTCTTTTTTACAGTCGACGGAGCCAGCCTTTTGGATCGTGGTGCGACATGTGTCAGACACGGCGGACATGGTTTTCCACGAGTCGTAGCCGGTGCTGCTGTCCAAGTCGGCCGAGCAGCTGTCGGCGCGCTGCAGCGCCTTCATTGTAGACTGCACGACGTCGCGGATCTGGGCGCCGACGCCCGGGCAGTGGGTACTGATTTCCGTGTCCGCTGTGGAGAGGACGACGTCGATCTCGCCGTTGGGAATGTCCTGCGGCGTGCAGCACAAGTACTGTCGCATCTCCCAGTTGCAGCACGGGTCCGCCTTCCACTTAGGGTTGCTACGTCAGTCGTCGTCACATATCTATGCCTAGCATTACTGGTCGTGTTGAAAGGACGTACACGGTCGAGTACGACGTGTCGTTGTAATAGTCGAATTTGCAGTAGTTGGGCACGTTCTTGAGAAACTTGGTCTGCTTGCCCTTGACCACAAGCGACCAAAACAAGCTCACGGGGTCCGTGAACGACTCACTCGCGGCTTCCACCGCCACTTTGACCGTGTTCCCCACCAGGTCCTCCCACGTCTTTGCCTGGTCAATCGAGCTCGCCAGCGCCACGACGGTCGCGGCCGACTCCACGAAGCGCGTCTTGTCCACCACGAGCGTGCGCTTGGTCAGGGGCACGCGGCGGCAGTGGTCCACCTTGTACTCGCACTGTTCGCTCGCGCATCCTTTCTACGCATCCACAAGTCAGCGTGGGGCCTGCGTTAGATGAACGGTCGTTGATCGACCTGGAACAGTTGCTGGTCAAATTTCAGGAACGCCCGGCCGTCCACCAGCGCTTGCTCGATGGTCGTACACAGCGGACTCGTCGCCTGGTCTTGCCACGGCACATTCCACTACACGACAAGACGGGGCCCCGTGAGTTGGCTTTACACCAATGCCGCAGAAGTCCCAATTCGACATATACGACACATGACGATATGTCTCCCCATGAATCACATGGGATATGGTACAGCATTCTCCTTGCGATCGGTATGGGACTGACCACAATATCCCAATAACAAACAAAGCCAGACAACCAAAGCGATTACGTACGTCCGAGCACGTGCGCTGGACGTTTTCTTGGATTTTGCCGTTGCCGTCCTTGCTGCTCGTGCTGAGGAGCACGCCAAAGTTGAGCGTCGCGTCCTGGTAGACGCTGCCGCCGTCGATGTCCCACGCGTTGAAGTTGGCAAATTCCTTCTTGCTCCAGTCGTTCCAGTTGAGCGCTTCGTACCGGAACCGCATGAGGATGGCTTTCATCGCCCATTTGGTCGGCTCGGTCGTCGGCGGCAACGGGATCACGTCCATACTGCCGTACCCATCCGAGGCCCAGCAGTTGGGGTTGTTGCCAAACTCGTCGATTTGGCCTTGGGGGTCAATCTAACGTCAAAACGAAGTTTGTCAGGGGATAGTGTGAGTGGACAAAGAGTTTCGTACGGTCGCGTTCGGGAGGTAGTACGTGAGTCGAGCCAACGACGGCTGGTTGAAGGGTATTTGACCGTCTTTCTACAAGTCACGATATACATTATCAGATCAACCCGATGGCAATCTATCTCAAACTGGAATATCGTACGAACCATGTTGAACTCGGGAAACGCGTACTGGAAAAAGTCGGTGAGCCGGAGGTCTTTGAGCGAGTACTACACAATGGTACCAGGTATACGTTTGTATAAGAACTGATGGAAGTATATATATATATAAAAGAATAGACGTACAAACATGTCGTTTCGAGTGCCGTAGATGGTGTTCATGATGGCTGACACGGTCGCATTCGCCGTGATCTTGTCTTTCCACGATTTCGACAAGGACGTGAACGGGTTTCTGAATTTATAGATGGGCGTCGCGTCTTCCGCAGACAAGAGTCCGAATGGGTCTTGGAACTTGCACGTCAAGACCGCAATCTATGTATCACAACAAAGAAGCACCATCAGTCCGAACCCAAGGCTCCATCGCAAACCAACCTTGGCCGAGGTCATTCCTTGGGTGCCAATGTCAATCTCCTTGACTTGATACTCGCACGACTGCGCCACCGTCGGTACCGTGTACTTGCGCGTGAGGTTCACATAGGGTTGGCACGCAGGGTCGCTCGTGCCTTGCAGCGTCAAGTTGGCACAAAATGTGTTGGCGTACACGTCGCAGTCAATCGCGTCGTCGATGCTCGTGATCGACGCGCAGCTCGGGTAGTAGATAGGCGAGCTCTGGGGCACCGTCTCGTTGTCGATTACGAGGCGGTCGTTGGTGCAGAACTGTCCGGGCAGCGGCTGGCCGTTGGATCCGTATTGAACATAAGGGCGCGTGCATGCAAAACACGGCTTGCCCTGTTCCAAGCACGAATACTGGCTCGTGTCTTCGGTCTGACACATGCTGCTGCACCCATCGCTGCCCACGTTGTTGCCATCGTCACACCTACATACAGTACATGACCACAATACTTGAGATACTGTTGGTCAAGACGAGTGACAAAACGACTGTCGTACGTTTCGCCGAATGTGACAAATCCGTCGCCGCACTCGGACACGCCCGTTGCCCCTTCGCCCGGACTGCAAGCCTACATACACATCCATAAGATGGTTGCTGCCGTCGTTGCTGCGAAACTTGGTATACAGTACCTGGTCCCATCCCACTTTGTTGCAGTACGTGATAGACGTGTTGAGACACGAAGCAATATTGTCGGCCAGTTGGGGCCACGCTTGGTTGCATTGTTGCCACAGTTGGCTTAGAGACGTGTCGTTCGTGGGGTCGTATGGGGTGGGGGGCACGAGGTACTGCGCCACTTGCTGCCGCTGCCACTCCTGTGATGGGTTGAACGCCCCATGGCTGAATTTGGCTTTGGCCAGCGCAGCTACACAAAGCAAAAGTCATCACAAGGTGTACTTGAGGGTTGATGAAAAGTTACATTTGAACTGAGAACACACGCCGTCTTCACGCACGCAGAAGGGCGCGCTGGCCGTCGCCGTGCACGCATCCTCCTGGCACGGGCAGTTGGGCTGCAAATAACAGTTAAACGGGCACGGCAGCGCGCACGATGCGTCATCCGGATTGGCCGTGCAGTACGACACCAAGTGGGCTGGGCACGAGTTGGCGTCGGGGGTGCCCGTGGAGCTCCCGCTGTTGCCACCACCCCCCTTATCATCGCGAAAGCATTTGGTACTCACACACTCGACATAATCGCGGAACGACTCGCAAGTCGACGCCTTGACAATATTATCAAGGCACAGACCATCGGTACACGCCAACAAATTCGAAATTTCCGCGGCGCCACAACCCATGTCGCCCGTCGCATTCACGGCTTCGTCCATGCAAATGCCCGTGGTGCAGTTTTGAAGCTGTGCCAAAATGGTCGTAAAGTCGCCCCCATCGTTGTTGCCGTTAGAGGAACCGCTGTTTTCTCCACCAGAGTACGAGCCACTTCCAGCGTACCCGGTGCTTCCTGGGTAGTTGGTACTTCCGGCGTTGTTGGGCGGGTAGCTCGTACCATTATTACCGACGTAGCCGGTCGTGTTGGGCCACCCGTTGTAGCCACCAGTTTGGTTGCCGTAGTAGCCATCAGTTGCGTTGCCATAGTAACTACCCCCCGAAGGACTAGTATTGTTGCCTTGATCCGGCGAGCCAAAGCAATTGTCGCTGGCACAAGCGACAAAGTCGCCCCACGTCACACACTTGTTGACGTTGGCCACGATCGTATCCAAGCACGACGTGTCCGGGCACTGGTGGATGTACGAAAACGTCTGATTGCCGCAAACGTCGTCGGCAAACGCGGCGTCCGCCGACGCCTTGCACACCCCAACGGCACACTCGTCGATGTGCTGCATCGTGCTGGCTAAATCGTTGGACGACTGAAGGCGACGACCTTCCTCTGGTGCCGCTGTAGTCGTTGGGTCTTCAGTGGGGGCTTCGGTGGGGGCTTCAGTGGGGGCTTC
>NW_009798274.1:611088-636756 GCF_000520075.1 Aphanomyces astaci | reverse complement strand
GTGGGGGCTTGGGTGGGGGCCTGGGTGGGGGCTTGGGTGGGGGCTTGGGTGGGGGCTTGGGTGGGGGCATTGGTTGTCGTGGTGCCGTTTGGAGGCAAAGCAGTCGTCGTCGGGAAGGCAGTCGCCGTGAAATTATTGGTGTGCGGCGGTGTCACATATTTGCAAGCTCGCACCATCTGATCATACCAAACCCATGAATATTGAATTGAAACAAGAATCCAGGGCAATGGTGATAATGACCTACTTGGGCTTTGCTGCACGAGGGACCGCGACAGTTGTTTTTACCAGACAAGAAGTCGGCCGTGATTTCTTGCACCCACCACGGATCCTTGCACGCCGGGGCGTCGCACGTGGCAGACGTGTTCAAGAACGGACATGGGATCACGACGGAACCAGGGGGCGCCGACCCGCGTTGAACGAACTGCGCGCATCCGCCCGCGGTGCATGTAGGCACGTCTGTATTACCACATCCAGGAGATCTAAAGCGTCACTAGTGCATGAGAAACTACGAAGCAATTCATGGGGCATATGTAGTACCCAGGAAGGCAACAAAACTGGTACACGGCGTTGATGCACTTTTTCGACTGCGTGTTCAAGGCACACGCTGTCGACTTGCGGGGGTGACCGGGGGGGAACGAGCGATTTTGCACTTGGTCAAAGCTACGTCCATTAGCAAATCCAGTTGATTCATAGCTATGGTGATTGGTTACCCCAAATACATATCGTCACGGCACACAGTGGCATTTTCGCACTTTTGACCAGGGCCAGCGCACGATTGACACGGCGTAAAGCCCCATAATTGACTGGGATTGGCCAAGAACTGGTACACGTTTTGGTCACACGTTGACCACGAACACATATCTGCCCAATTCAAGTGAAGAACTGTGGTAAAACCAAGCTGATGTGGTACCATCGGACATGGATTGATCGCCGTTCGATTTCGTGGACGGTTTGTCCGCTTGCACCAACGAGCCCGACCGACCGTCGTTGGAAATGGCTTGCGCAATAGCCAAAGGATCTACGCAAAGCACTCGTGAAAAATCCCAATAATATGGAGCAGTCACTAATTATGGATGGTCATACCGATGTCAGTTGAGGCTGAGAGCACCGACATCGCACCGACAATCGCCGCGCGAATAGCGCTGCCCCGAAAAGGTAGCTCGCTCGTTGCCATCAGTCACGCTTCTTCAACTACTTGGCTGGGCTCAAAAGTGGAAGTGACTCCGCCTTGTCAAATTTCGTCGATAAACGAAGGTTTACCACCAGCTGTTACAGCCAAAGCGTCGCGTTTCGAAACCGTTAAGGTCGCCAATGCGCGATCCACCCCAACATACACACCATTTCGTGGCTTGATTGTCGAAATATAAGTATTGCCTTGTGGATCATGCATTACTGCAAAGTCGTCGTTCAAGGGTTGTCATTAACTGAAGTACTAGTTCACATCTGAACGCCCTTTCGTAACCGAGAAAGCTCGACGAATCAGTTCCGAAACGCCGCCGGTTCACTCCCAATCGTGGATAACACTTTAACGTATCTTTGCGGTATGCTTGGCTACTGTTTCACGAATATACGTATAATAGACAGCACTTCTGCACCACGGTCAAACTCACCTCCTCGTCATATAGACATGATAGAGATCAAGTGGACGGTGCCAGGAACGATCTACCGTAATAAAGTTACCAATATATTTGCAAGCCTACGTTGGCACTGCTAGAGTTTCAAACCGCACTTGCACCATTCAAAATGTCGTTACAACGCCCAACCAATCCAACGACCAAAGAAAAACCCAACATGCTCTCGATATGACAACAACCCACCTCGCAGACGCTTATGCCGAATACGAAGCCACCGTCCAGCGACGAGCCGAGGTTACCCGTCGACGAGCTGGCCGACTTGGCCGCAAGCGTCAGCAAGAACGACAGGCAATAGAGTTGGAGAATCAGGCGGCTGAGGGTGCGGCGACACTAGCCATGCGCGGTCTTGACGCCGAGTGCCGAGCTGTCGAGCGAATTTGGCGGGCTAGCGATGCGCTGAAAGCATACGAATTGGAGCAATTCATTTATACACAAAGTGCAAAGTGCCGCATTGTTGCGACGAAAGAGCACTTGGGGGAAGAAACCCCTGGTCTGCGTGGCCACAAGCGACTTACTGTGTTGCAAAAGCGCGTCGACAGCTTCAACGACCGGGTGGAGCTGGCCAACGTCGCATGTGCCCACATCGAACAAGCGCCAGCTGTCTATGCTTTGAAACGGTAGTTACGCTCGAGTATATCGCGAAACGAATTTGAATGGCTGAGGAGAACATGGCAGGAATTGCATCGCTGGAGCGTCCAAAGTTTGGTGGGGAGAGAAGTTGGAGACTGCGGTTGTAGCCCAGAATTGCGTGGCGGTTGTCCATATGCTCGAGAAAGGCGCCGACCCCGACCAAGAGAGCTGGAACCACATGACGCCCCTGTTGTGTTGCCTAGTCCAGCGACGCCATGACCTCCTTCGACGATGCTTGGAACTGCATGCAAACCCGAATTTTGAAACCCAAGACGGCAAAACGCCGCTTCTAGTGGCTATTGTTGCCGACGACATTGTGGCGATGCAAATACTCTTGGAGCCACGGTGGAAGTGTTCGCCGTGGACTGAGACTGTTCGAGGGGGCGTCACACCGCTCTTGGTAGCATGTGAGAAAGGAAGGCTAGCTGCGGTGCAACTGCTGCTTGCACAGCCAAGCAGCAGTATCCAGGTCCATCACAAGTCTTCAACAATGGAACATGACTAACGATAGATACTACCCAGGGACTAAGAGGAAACACAGTGCATGGCATTACACCGCTGATGCAAGCGGCCAAGGCGAATCACCTCGCCGTCGCCCGTTTGTTGCTGCGGCACAATGTCAACCCGTTCGTCCACGTACGTCGCTATTCAGTACACTTTTCAAATGTCCGTAATGTTTTGACAAAACCATGGTTACAGTGCAAAGCCGACCGCTCAGCCGCTGAGTATGCTCGTGCGTTTGGCCATGTTCGCATGGAACGGCTTGTTGCAAGGGGCAACGAGTTCAACTTGGATCCGTCCACGCCCCCAACATATGAAGAGCGCATGGAAAGCTCTGCGCTGGACGCCATCCACCTAGCATTAGACCGCAGCCTCGCCTCCACCTCTATCGATGGAGTGCTGGAAATCGTTCGAGGCGACGGGCTTGCAAGCCCCAACCATGAATCCCCCGACGGGCACATGGCCTTTCTCGTCGCATGTGCGAAAGGCGACCTCGCCACAGTGCAAGTGCTCATGCAGCTCTGCTTGTGGTCCCAGCCCAACCGCCACGGCACGACCGGTCTCTTGGAAGCGGCAAGCCATGGCCACCTTGATGTTGTGCTCCACGTCGTGAGTCAGGGAGGGGATTTAAACTACAGAGACCTAAAAGGTCGAGATGCGTTCATGAGGATGCACGACGGTGGCCACCATGACATGTTGCAGTACTTGGTCCAGTACAAGGCCAAGAACAACATGTTGCTGCCGTGGTGGCAACTCGCCCCTTTGCCCCAACCTGGTGCCCCGTTGAAGGCGCCTTCGAAACTGTCTTCGTTGCAACCCCGCGTTCAAGTCAACCTACCCGCTGTGCACCCACGCCCCATTTGTGCGCAATGTCAAGATCGTCATTCGTCGAAACACTGTCATTCGTGTGAAACCAGCTTTTGCGACCAATGCTACTGGCGGTTTCACCTAGACGCGCGACGACGGCACCACGAGTACCATGTTTTGGCTCCAGAAGCTGCTGTTGCTGCTGCTGTTGTGGTTGCTGATCCAAAATTTGATGGGTGGCATCCCCTGCATCTTCTTTTGACATGCCAGCCAGACAGAACAACCAATCAAGAACTCCATGCGATTCGAAAGCAAAAGCATGACCTCCAAGTCCAGCGGCATGTTGCCACAATCGAAGCCCACGCGGCTGCTTCCATCCAAAACGCATCAGGTAAGCGAGTATTTGTATCAAATGATTGATAATATTGACACTGTATAGATGATCATGCAGCGGCTTTGCAACTGGCGGCAGTGCATCGTGACTTGGGCAAATTTGACGCTGCTACGACCCTACTACGAGACATGGAGGCTTTGGGGGTGACATGGCAATCACGTCGAGCCCTAGCCCAATTACATGTGGTAAGTCGCTAACTACACAAAGCAGTTAGGCATCTTCATGTTTGTGAGTTCAAATATATTCGATGGCGCAGGCAGAAGGCAACATTGTGGCTGCGGTGGAGTGTTACAAGCAGGCGTTTTCGGCACGGTTGAATGAAGTTGCTGTCGACCACCAAGACATCCAGGCGTTGCTAGTCGAGTTCTACAGCGTCATGGTACCCAGATTCACCAACAATTGCAGAAGTGTCGTTGATTGCACATTGTCATTCCCTGTAGGACAAGGCACAGTTTATGAACGAAGCAGTCGTCATGGCGACAACCGTCTGCGACATCGCACGGAGATCTCTCCCCCGACGGCATCCATTTCTATCTCTCTCCAAAGTAGCACTGGACCATCTCAAACAGCGTCGAGAGGAATGCGCCATGTCGGCAGAAGACTTTTCACTGCATCCCTCTGAACAAGATAGGTTTAATAGCCACGTCATCACTGCTCGGATGGCTACAGTTCAAGTCCCATATCCACCTGGCTACGTAGGAAAAGCCTGGACATGTGCACCGCCTTGCTGCGCGACTCGGCCATGACGGACGTCGTGTCGACGTTCTGCAGGCTCAATCAGCAGACGAAGTCCCTTCGACTGTGGCGCGACATGCAAACGTTGAAGTCGGTGGCGAGACCGTCCAAGGTCGCCACAAGCACAGCCCATCGCATCGTCAAGACGTTCCCGACTGTGCATTGCATTCCGTCGACCATGTACCGCAAGGTGGTGGCGGCGCTGTCCTGCGCGCAGTGGCCGGCGGATCTGGCGGCGGTACTGGGTCCTTGTGAGCGCATTCTCGTAGCGTCGCTGTATCAATCGATGGTGGTGCCGTTTCTGCAAACCCAAGCCGGACAAAGGTGTGTGTGTGCGATGATGTTTGCTGGTTGGATATGTGATTCGGTGGCGTTGACATCGCTGTAGTTGGATGACGAAGCATGTATTATCGACCCTGCGATGATTTGGACGGGGCGATGAAGTTGCTATGACAAAACCGCAAGAGTGGGATTGTTGTATATGAGACGTGGTTTATGATCGCTTATTGCAATAATTGGTGGACAATTTCTCGAATCAAATCCACGAGGTTGCGGCATTGCACTGTCGTGTTGAGCGCCACCTACGATAGTGCAAAAGGTTGTAAAATATAAATATATATACTTCGAAGTATATATATATGATGGCGAATCCCACACAACTCGCATACGAAAACAAACGACGAGCACATACCATCAATCGTTCGTTCGCTGGTCGAACTGCGAGCACTTGGAGCCACTCGTGGTCCTACATGTTTCCATCATGCATCAAAAATTAACATCATTATATATATATATATTATATATCTACCAACCAGCGCATATTCAGTGCTCACTTCCACCTCCACATACATTTCTTCATCTGGTGCGCCAAATTTCAACGACACATTCATGCCGTTGCGAGTGCACGTGACGCCCCTACTCGATCCGTCAGCCATCCCATTTTCTATCAATGTATTTGTTGTTGATGTGCATAAAACTACTCTTGAATATAAGTACGTAATGAAATCTGAAATCAATGAAACATGTGAAATATTCAAATATCCAGATAATCAAATAGCATGCACAGGTACGACAAATACAGTAGCTACTGCACCTATTCCCAACACTTTCCCTTCCACTAGACGTTTTCGTTCTATAAGGTTTACGTACTCTGTCGCAAGGAAATCCAAATGCGCTTGCAGCTGCGCCATGTTGACTACTCGCGCCTGGGTTTCCCGCAGTAAAAACGGCACGTCGTTCTCGTCCACGGCGATTTCAACCAAGTCGGCAATGTCCAGCGTTGGGGGGGTCAACTAACACAACACCAAGCAGGCACCATCGCATTTCGTCAAAAGACTTTGTTGGGCTTGGACGACCGAACCTGCACTTGCTGTAGCTTGATCGAGTCAGGATCCATAACCATCCGCAGCTCAAAGTCGCCCACTTGGACATCGAAATGCGATGCTTCCACGCGAAGCACCCGCAGACCCGTGAGATGGGTGACCAACGCCTGCATTTCGATATACCTGCTCATTGCCCATTAGATGACCCGAGCTATGAACGACACAACGGGGCACTTCACGTTGTACATACCATTGCATGATCTCGTTCAAGTGGGCATACTTCTTGGTCTGTTCGAGGATGTGGACGTCCTCTGCTTGCCGCGTCGCCTACCATCGTCACATGAATCATGGCCTTAACCCTTTCACGAAGGATGCAAGCATTGCACTAGGAACAAGTCCCCCTCAGTAGTTGGTTGGATCTCAAACCAACGTACATCCTGGCGAAGTTGCTCTAGAACTTCGTACGATTGCTTGACTTGGGCCGTCAAGTCAAGAATTTGGTCGTCCAGGGCGTGCTCTCGCTCGTGGTCTTCCTGCATGGCCACCGCCTGCCGCTCCAGAAGGTCAGTGCACGACTGCTCGTTGGTGATTTGCACGTTGAACGCCATTTCCAGCACGGTTTTCTTTTGCGTGTTGCGCTTTTGGAGCGCCTTCCACTCGTTGCGGGCGGCGGCGTTGGCCACGGCCACGGCGTTCGCGTCCGCTTCGGCGTGCTGCAGCGCTTGCCGCGTGACGTCGATCTGGTCGAGTGTGTCTTGGATCTGGCGCACTGCCAAATCGCGCTCGTGACATGTGGCCCACAGCTGCTTCTTTCGGGTCAGCATGACTGCGCGTGACTCGGCCACGTTCATGTTGGCCAGGTGCGCCGTTAAACTCGCGAGAGATGACGTGGCCTCCAAGTCACTGATGACTTGTTGCTGGACTTGGGCTAGCAAGAACTCTCGCTCGAGCTACGCATGGTTGCACGTGTTGACGACAGTTGACTTGTTGTAGAGTTGCCCTACCTCGATGATCTTGCGGCGAAGTGACTCTAGCTCGTCCGTGTCAACGTTCTTTGCAGCCTCTCGAAGACGATCCGACTCTAGTGGCGATGAAACCGATCTACCACTTCTTGCATGAGGGGTTCGTCAGTCGACCAACTGCCGTCAGTACCTTGTTCCCTCCATCTCGTTACTGTAATGCGGCAGCAAGTGCGAATTTGAACAGTTGGTGTACTTATCCGGAATTATACTACCATTATCCGGAAAGTCTAATGCAAAGATTGGCAACTTTCCAAATGGAGGTTGATGCTGTTGTTATGAGCGAGACATCGTCCTTCTACGCGAGCATTCCTCTGCTTCCCCAGCTCAAGAACTATGGATACAGCCCACCGACGACCGACGAAGGGCACGATGGGCCTCCATCTGCTGACAGGGCCATTGGTAGGTACCATCCTTGTCCTGTGCTTCGCGCGATGTCGTTACCTTTGGGGATTTCAATCCAACATAGGTGTGTGCGTGAACTTTGAGGATCACGGCGGGGTGTGGCAATTCCTGTCTCCATCGTTGAGCCAGCGGCTTCCATTACGTGGCATTGTGTGGAAGAACCACTTGCAGTCGAACAAAACCATCGATCGCCTGCACGTAAACTTCCAGCAATTGGCGTCATCGTCTTCTGGAGGGCATGTCGACACGACGGGTCTCGTCCACATGTTTGTGGTCAAGTGCGAGGACATGGACACGTACAAGGCCAAGGTCAAGCCGTCACTGTCCGCGTGGGTGGACCGCATGACGCTGCACGGACACGAGTGGCTCGTGCTGTACGTTCCATTGGGTACGCAGATGCCGTCATCAACGTCCGTGGCGCGAGGCCTGGGTCTGAGCGCCTTGACCCAAACCTTCCGGGACACGTCCAAAGTGTACCGCAAGATTTTTGACCGCATGAAGGGTGACTTTGCCGACAATCAAAAGAGTAAACTCGATCGGTTTTGCAAGATTGACGTGCTCGACGGCAGCAGCGGCGTGCCCGGTCAGCAGCAGCAGCACGAAAGCCAGTGGTCCGAGGTGCTCATCAAGCTCAAGGCGTGCATCATGGACGCATTTGACGCGCGGTGCGCCGAATACGAAGACCAACTGCGCGTGTTGGACGGAAAAGTAACCTGTTTGCTCAAGTGTTGAGCTTTTCTCATGTGTATTTTGAAGCGAGCACTTTCTGGATGGGACTTCAGCTCGTTCCTTCAAGTCAAGGAAAGCTTGGCGTTGCTATACATCCAAGCCACGCTGTACGACGACGCCCTCAGACATGTACGACCTCGTCCATTGAGATTGTTAAGTGTACAATCTGGGGTGCACATACGATTCGACTAACTAACGTACGACTCCACTAACGGATTGATAGTATGACGAACTGGAAGCAATTTATGCGAGCATGGACCACGAGGCCTCCACCCACGTCCGTTTCAACCCGACCGACGCCATTTTCACGTCGACGCCGGTACGCCGTAGTACTACTACTACTACTATTACTACTCATTCTTCGTCGCCATAGTTTGAGATTGACATGACGTCCGTGCGCATGAACATTGCTGTTAACGCGGCGTCTGTACTGCACGTGCGTCTGTACTTGTTCTGCCGTCAGGTAGCCATCTTGCTGCTCATGGAAAATGCCTACGTGGACGTGTGCCAGCGTGGCCTGGTGCTCATTCCGCAGGTGGTGGCCTTGCTTTATACCCTTCGCATCTCGCCAGCAATGGCGTCCCAGTGGGCGGTCGGGGCGGCGTTAGCCCTGTGCGTCGCCTGCGAGCATGAGTGCAGCCGGCTTCCGTCCTCGCCGGCGCTGGCCACCGCCTTGGGTGACCTGCTCTACCTCGCCCGACGCCACGCCAAATCCCTCGACTTGTGTGGTTCGTCGGAGTGGTATCCGCTGCGGTCTCCCCATGGCCTGGACGAAATCACACAGCGGGCAGCCGTTCAGTATGGCCGCGCCGGCCGCGTCCGCTTGGCTTCGTTTTTGGCCGCTCAACGACATGCATCGTGGAAGTGTGCCGACGACCACGAGCAGCCTTCGCCGCTCTTGGTACAGCTAAACCAGTATGAAAGAGACCAGTGGTGGGATCTCATGCACGACACGGTGGTGCGCTTCATGAAGGCGGAACTGCAGCGAGGCAATGTGTGTGACGTGGTGGACGTAGCCCTTCGCTGGCTCAAGCTGGACGCCGCTGTCGACTACGCATCGTCGACGGTGCGGGCGCTGTTTCTGCAGGCGCTGGCAGCACCGTCGAACGATCCGGATAGGTGGACGAATGGCGAATGGTCGACAGTGTTTGATCCGTCGGTGGCGGTGCTCGAGGTGGGTCTAGAAGCTAAAATGCTACTTGGATGGAACGTGTGCGACACTGTTTGATGTGTAGGCCACATCGACTACGGTGCGGCTTCAAGTATCGCTGAAGAATGCGCTGCGAGTTGGCTTTTGTGTGGACGACGTCGTGGTAACCTGTGAGTACGAGGGATTCGAGGACGAGGAGGACGTCGTCGACTGCTTGTCGCTGGACGCGCCTGCTTTGATGGGTCAGCACCGTCCGGCGGGGGTCCTGCGGTCATCCACGAGCGATATGATGGACACCATAGATGGCTTTACGTCGTACTTGGCTGAAGGGGACATGAGACCCCACGATGGCCAAGCACCCCATCCTAGCAAGACAGCCGACAATGACATTGCAGTCACGTTCGGGAAGATCGCTTTGCCAGCCCAAAGGGGGGCGACGGCCGACGCCATGCGCGAGAACGTTCCCCATGGTCGATACACGTGTCGACAGGTAGCGGTCCGGTTGGCGGACGACGTCGTGCTTGTGGTGCCGTTGGAGGACCCGGTTACGTTTACGCTCCGTCCGTCCTATTCGAGTACGATGGCGCTGGACGTGCGGTGTCCACCCATTCTGTCGCCGCTGACGTCCACACAATGCACAGTCGTGATTCGTCCGCATGACGATATCATTCAAGGCGGGACGTTAGCAGTGACGATCCAGGGTGATGCGCATGTGGAGATTTCCGTTGCCTCCTCTACTTACGCCCGACCAAATGACAGTGGTGGTGGTGGTAGTGTGGTGGTGCCGTTGCCATCCCCGTGTCAAGTGGATACTGCGTTTGAGTTCACATTGGTGTCGACAAGCAACAAAGAAGAGTGTAGCCACGTGGTACTGGACGTGGCAGTGCACGCGTCGATCACGACCAAAGATGGTATCGCGCACAAAAGAACATCGCGGCATGCAGAAACGCATATATCTGTGACACCGTTGGTGACTACCACCACGACCACGCGATGTATCCGCGACACGGTACACTGTGTTGACGTCGAGATACAAGCCAACGACAAAGTCGGCGTCGAAATCGACCCAGCGCAATACGAATGGTGGGCTCTCGACCATCTTCATGGTGGTGATGCACATGACAACGAGGGGCACCTTGTGAACCTGCTCAGCAGTGACACGCCTCGGTACCCCGGCCTCCTCGTACGTACGCCCTGTCATCCGTCCCCGACACGATATGGTTCCCATGTTTGCTGTGTAGATTATGGCTAATCCGAATACATCTCTGCCGGTGATGACCTTGAATCCGTCAGGACGGTGTCACGCGGCCTTTGTAGTGGACGTCACAGACGAGCTGCCGTCAGATACTGCCGTGTACATGCGGTTGCACTGCAAGTCGGTTTGGACGGCCGACGACTCAACCGTTGGAACGTTGGACAACCCCTTCCCACCGCTCGAGATGGTCGTGGTGGTGCCTATCGATGTCAACCTCCGGCTAGCCGACTTGGTGTTGCCGCGCCCGTTTCAGCTGACCACGACGTGTGCTGACCTCTCCACAGCGAGTACTCGGTCACGTTGGACGACATTTTCAGTAGACGTGGTGGCCCCGCCATCGCATTCGAGCCAGTTGTGGATTGGGTTGGATGAAACAAGTCAGCGCTGCTGGGTCTGTGCCGGTCCATCTGTCCAAACTGTGACATCGTCGTCAAAGGCTGCGTTCAAGCTGCGACCACTGCACGTGGGCCGCTTGTCGTTTCCTGTGTTTACGCTGAAGGTTCGAGAGAGCGACAACAGCGTTAGCATTGTAGCGCCCAATCTCGTGCATCAGTTGCCAGAATATGTCCAAGTGCAGGTGTTGGCTTGATCGATCGTTGTTGTTTCGGCAACTAGCTATACTACCAACTAACATTATATATTGAATAACGCCTGGCTGCTCGCACGTTACAGTATATGTTCTTTGCTACTGTATGTGCCACAGTACTACTCCGGCGTCGATCAACGACTGTTCGGTTACATGTTGACAAACCTATAGCAGTTACCGTGAAGCAGCCGACGAAACCAGAAATATAAAGTTGCCATGTCCCCGACAGGTCGAACGCTGCTGATCTTGAGCTCTGTGGCCAGTGTGTTGGTCATCACGTTGGTTGACATTGCGGGGGGACTTGCGGTCGTCAAGACCCTGCTTGGAGCCCACAACTCCAAAATTGGGACAAACCAATACAATGCCCCCACGGTGCCTCGGTATCTCAAGATGCACATCAGCAACCGCTCGCGACAACTCCAAGAGGTAGCCGCCGCCGCCGCCGCCAACCACCGCATCTTGTACATCGAGCCGAGCTCGTCCGACCAGTTGGAGTACGCCATTGCATACACTAACTGCACGAGCCACGGCGGGTATCTAGACAGCGACATCATCTACACAGATGGGGTACATGCTGCCCCTGCTGCAACGCATCCTCGATGGAATGGGCTCGTCGTCCATCAATCTCGTCGCAACTCCGTTGACCCACGTAGTGTGGATCGACTGCGGCTACGACGGCCGACGGTTCCAGGACACGTCCACGTTCAAGGCGTACGTGGTGGACATCCACATGACCCAAATGATGTCGTTCGCGCTGGTGACGATGAACGCGTGGCGGTCCAGATTCAACATGGAAGTGCAGGTGGGGGCCGTGATCGTGTCAACGGCAAACTTGAGTCAGTTTGCCCTTGGGTCGAACGGCAAGTACGGTGTCGTATACGCCGGTACGTCCAAGTACCACACGCTCGTGGCGATAGACTTTCCATACGAACACGACACTCCGTTCCACGACACGATTGCGGACGGCGTCCTCCCAACCAACCAATATCAGTGGCGACTCAAGTCGACCAACGAGTCACTCGCGATCAATGGGTATTCCGGTGGGTCCACAAATACGACCGAACGATGGGTTCAAGGCTGTCGTTTGCTCGATCTCTCCCAGTATGATGACTCACAACCATCCATTTGTTGATATATTTAGGGTACTATCGAGGCAACCAAGACGACCAGGGTAGCTTTGTGCGGTATGTGCTCGGCATGTCGGGTGATCCAGTGCGCGACTTTGCCGAGGAATTTTTCTCGTCATTAGGTCACAGCAAGGACTCGTGGGCGTGGGTCCAAGGTCTCGTCATCGCCTTCGTGTGCGTTCGCACGTGGTTCCGTCTCGCCGTCGCGGTAAACGTGGCGTTTGTCACGTGGTTGGGTCGTCCTCTCGGCGACCGGTGGTGGCTGCCGGACGTGTTTGCCGGCCGCGTCCGCCACCTCGTGGTAGCTCGCGCTGTGCTCATCCTGGTCACGTTTGCCATCAATCACTTCTGGTCCTTGCACGAATGGATGTTTACGAAGGCGTTCGCGCGATACAAGCTGACGCCAATGTTTTCCCTGGGCGACGGCGTCCGGTCCGACTTTCTCGTGCTGTTTCTGACGTGGACTGAAGTCGTGGCGTCGCTCTTGAACGTGCCCATGGCCCCCATTGTACCGATCGTCGTGTACCTTGTCTGCTACGAGTACAGCCAAGTGTTGGTCGCGGCGCTTGACTCGACGAGCATGGAACACGCCGTCCGAGCAGTCATCAACGACATGTACATTCGCAACTTGGTTAATTTTTCGCCCACAGGTATGAACCTGTGGACGCGGTATCGCTTGACAGGGGACGACCCCCCCAGTTGGCTATTCGCCACCGAGTTCATTTGGTTCTTCGCGCCTTGTCTTGGGATGGTGGGCCTCCTCTTGGCGTACAAGTGTGTGCTGCTTGTTGTGACTCTCCCCCGGGCCGTGGTGGATGCAGACATTTCTGCGGTCGCGACTGTCCCGGCCGACCAATTGCACACCATCGCCACGGTCCCCCTTGGGTTTCTCGACCACTTTGTGTCCGCGTCGCCCATGCGAGGACTGGTGAGCGTCCGCCCCATGCCCTTTCAGTTCGAAGCAACTGCGTTTCAAGTGGACAAATCCAACCTGTGGCGGGCGGGGTGGGTGCTTCTGGACAGCCAATTCCTGGTCTGCATCGACGACCTGCCAAGGATTTTCCTCAATGTCGTGGCCGGCGCCACCCTGGTCAAGATCTATTGCTGTGCGGTGGTGCTCGACCCCGAGACTCGCAAGTTGTTTCTCCTGCCGCGACTGGTGCCGCTGTACACGGGCGACCTGTCGCTGCGGAGCCTCTTTTGGCTGCGGCTGGACACGCTCTGGGTCAAGAAGGTCCTAGTCGGCGAGAACCTTTCGACCTCACGACGCATGCCCGAAACATACAAACCAGACAAGGGTAGTAGTATTTGGCATTATTCTAACGGTGATCTGATTCGTACCGTTGTAGTGACACCTGAGGCTGGACCAAGGCCGCAAGACATTCGTCCTCGAACGAATGGCAAGTGACCAAGTGGTATTATCCTCTCGTACAGACGGTGGGGGTAACTCAGTTTGACAGCTACGAGCTGACGTACCGACGAACATATTGAATTCACCCACCTCCAAACGCAACATATATTTTACGTGGTCCTGGTGGTCGCAGGCACTTGCCACCACTCCTCCAGCTTTTGTGGTGAAGCGTGTGCTCGGTCTTCCAGGTAGTACTGTACACCCCCATCGATACTACTGATCTCTACACACTACTGTATTATACTGTACTAGGAGTAGAAAATGGCGCCCGTAGTTGGTACTTTTGGTTTATTACAACCTTTAGCCCTCTTTTTCAGTCGACATTAAGTTTTCCATCGTGGTTGTGTCACATGCATTTCGGCTGCTTAGCTGCTGATTGGGCAGAACAGAACATCCGATTAGTATCCGGTTGAACCTGCACTTTGCGGCAAAGCCGGATATTTGCATAATATCCGGACATGTAGAATTCGACAATTGCCACCATTCAGCATTGACTTCAAACATGCAATCCTCCGCCCGTTTGTTCCGCAGCTTCAGCACGGCTGCCAACCCCAAAGTCTTCTTCGACATCAGCGTGGGTGGCAAGGCGTCCGGTCGCTTGGTTATTGAGCTCCGCGCTGACAAGGTGCCCAAGACTGCGGAAAACTTTCGCCAATTGTGCACTGGGGAAGCCGGCATTGGCAAGTCCGGCAAGCCGTTGCACTACAAGGGCTCCAAGTTCCACCGCATTATTCCCAACTTCATGGCCCAAGGCGGGGACTTCACGGCCGGAAACGGCACGGGGGGCGAAAGCATCTACGGTGAAAAGTTCAAGGACGAAGCATTTGTGTTGAAGCATCAAGGTCGCGGTGTGTTGTCTATGGCCAACGCTGGCCCCAACACCAACGGCTCCCAAGTACGCGCGTTCTGTCTTGACTAGTTCATAGATGCTCACCTTGTCGACGTAGTTCTTCTTGACGACCGTGGACTGCCCTTGGTTGGACAAGGCCCATGTGGTGTTTGGCAAGGTAACATCCCCAAACCAAAAACCAATTCATTGCCAAGCGACGACCTCGTCATTCAAATGGTGTTTACATGTCTAGGTCGTGGACGGATTGGAAGTGCTTGACATCTTGGAAGACCAAGGCAGCAGCTCCGGCGCCACGCGGTACGCCTCGAATACCCGTCGACCCCCTTCCTAACATGTTTGTATCACTAGCGTGCCCGTGGTGATTGAAGACTGTGGCGAAGTGACCGAATAGACAGCTCGCACTCACACGTGGCACAGCCCCCAATAGATTCATCCACTACATCTACTTCACATTGCAAACCAAAAAGGGTTGTGTTCTAGTTTACAAATGTGTATCATAACGCTGCTACTAACTACTTGTACTGCATTCTAACTGACACCCAATTCAATGGTCGACAACCGATTTGCGCGGCACGACACCACCTTGTACCCCGACACGACCAAGGCCGTGGCCTCATTGATCGAGGTGGCCTCAACATCCTCCGGCGTAGGCATGTGGATGGTGCTGCTGGCAACATCGAGCAAGTAGAACAACGGGAGGACAGCTCCTCGTTCACCCAACGTTCTTGACGTATCCCT
This sequence comes from Aphanomyces astaci, assembly GCF_000520075.1. Lineage (NCBI taxonomy): Eukaryota > Oomycota > Saprolegniomycetes > Saprolegniales > Verrucalvaceae > Aphanomyces > Aphanomyces astaci. The sequence continues at coordinate 621,463 of NW_009798274.1, read as the reverse complement.
GCTGCGGCAAAGAAGCGCTCGAGCCCCATATCGCTCCATCGACGTCGGCACTGCATGGACGTTGACCCGCCACAACACTTGGCGCTGCACATAGCACCGCCCTTCCACCGCTCCATGTGACACGTACACAACCACCGATGAAACCGACGGCGACTCGAACAGAGCGCTCGCGGCGTGTTCCCGCTTCGTCCCGACGAGCTCCCATGCGTCTTGGGTGGTCGTGCCGTTGGCAAACACGTGGACGTAGCATTTTTCACTGGCGCTGGATTGCCACACCACGAGCCACGTGGATGAGCCGCCGCTGCGTACAGCCAATAGGGACCCGTCGATCTTGGTCTGGGACGCGAGCACATTTGGAGGGGCAGAGTCATGATGGGGCATCCCGAAGGGAAGCGCGATGCGTTGCATGTGTTTGGTGGGGATGTTGAACAGAAGGCAGAGGCCACTCGTGGATGCAAGGAGGACACTTGCCGAGTCGCCGAGGAAGTGGACGTGGTCGAGGGGAGGTCGGACGGCGGGGGCGGTGGAGGGGGTCGATGGCTTTCGATGAGGGCTGGTTGTTGGTGGGGAGATAGGTCGTGCAACTTGGTCAAGTCTATCGATTGACTTAGCGGAGGACGAGTACACCAGTGTCAGGGTCAAATCAAACACGCGAAACGACCCGTCTTGGAACCCCACCACGCATCCGGAGGCGTTCACGTCCACAGAAATCGCTCCGGCGCACGTCACCTCGGTTGCTGCCACTTGGTCGAGCGTCGCAGTGAGCCACAGCCGAATCATGCGACCTCGGGAGACTGTTATGACGTGGGTGGCTGTGGCGGCGACACACTCGATGGGACCGTCGTGGGCTCGTCGGAGCAGCTGCTTGCTGTGTGCGTCCGCCTCCACATACCACAGCGCCCCGCTCGCGGTCACGACGATGCCTTGGCCGCGATCGTTCCATGACATGCTTGCGATTGGACAGTCCAGCCTCACCGTGTGGATTTCCAAGTCGTCGGGCGTCGTCGACGTGTGCTGCGACACGGTGAGCGTGTCAAGATGGAGCTCGTACACCCACACACACGGAGCGGTGTCGGTGGCGATGATCAGAAATGGATGCACCCAATGCAAGTGCCGCACCGAATGGCGTCGGTGCAACGTCGAGACGGGGCCCGTGATCGTGTGGCTGCGCAGGTCGTAGAAGGACACAGTGTGGTCCATCGCGGAATACACGAGGACGCAATGGGGTAACCTCGGCGACGTCTGCAACAGTGTCACAGACGAGTCGGGCAAAAGGTCCACGGGAACGAGCATCTTGGAGTCGTCGACGGCCCAAGCTTGGAACGGCGCGTTGGTGCAAAAGAGGACGTTGTTGTCGTGCATGTCGTCGCTGTCGTGTAGAACCCACACGGCTTGGCGGATGGCTGTCCGGGGGATGGTGGCGGGTGATTGGGCTACTAGTTGCTTTGTCTGGACGTTCCACAACAGCAGCGTACTCTGGTTATGAGCTGACGTGGCCACTCCGACCAGATGCGACCCGTCCGTGCTCCATACAACTAGACCAGCGACGGTATCCTTGGGCCAAAGCAAAGACACGTGTACGTCTTCCCACCTGTCAAAGTTCCAGACCCCGATACATTCCACGTCATAACTCGCCATCATGCCTTCGTCGGGCGACACACTCAGCCCCAACACGTCCGTACGGTGGTGTCGCACAGTCTTCTGGCGCGGGTCGTTGGGGGACTCGACCAGCAGCGTCGCACCAGCGGCGGCAACGACATGGCCAGTCGCGGACGACCACACAACCACGGGGGACGACCCCCGAGCCTCCATCATGTTCCATCCCAACGTATGGAGGAGCGAGCACGTCATGGGGGCTTGCACCGGGTGCACGACTTCTCGTTCTTTTGTCGGTGGCTGGATGGGCGTGGGAAGGAGTCCGCGGACATTGGGCATCTCGTCGTCGTCGTCGCAGGTGTCGTTATTCTCGCGTGTCACTGGCTGGGGCAGGTCATACAACGCTTCGTCGTCGTCGTCAACTCCGTCGTGGGGATTGTTACCTGGCGAGCCATCCTTGTCCTGCATCTCTCCATCGTCCGGTGAGGGTCCGTGAAACGACCACACGTACACCGCCGAGCCTGCGCCGTAGCTCACGATAGTTCGACCGTCAGCACACAGCTGGATGTGGGTGACGCCGGACGCCTGACCCGCAAACAACTGGACGGCGCGCAATTGCGTGGACGTTTCCAGCATCACCACGTGGAGTTGGGACTGGTCGACCCGTCCGGTGAAGGCGTACCGTCCCGACGAAGTGAACGCGACGTCGCCCATGGGCCCGCCACTGCAGAGCGCCGGAAACGTATGCAGCGTCGCGCCCGACGTCGCACAGAAGAACACGACGCGTTGGGACGGGGCTTCGAGCGCCACCACTTGGGACTGGACAAACCCGAGGAGTGTCAGCGGCGGGGCATGTTTGCCGCGAACGGACCGCACGATGCGCAGCGTGTACATGTCTCGGAGTTCAATCGCCAGGGCGTCTTTGCCCACCACGGCGACTAGTTTGAGCGTGGTGTCCAGTGCCAAATGTCCTTGGCCATCTGGAAACGCGCAGTTGACCATGTGGACGGTAGTGGCGTGCGCTTGGTAGCAGCACAACTGGCGGTCGTCCCCGCCGCTCGAGTAGCACGCGGACCGGCCGTACACGACGCTCGCCACGGCGCCGCGGTGCTGCTGGTACGTTTCGTGGATTTGCATGGTCGGAATGTCAAAGAGCCGGAGCGTGCCAGACGCAAACCCGACCGCCACCACGTCCCTTCGGGGGTGGTACGCGATGGCAGTCGCGGCCCTGTCGTCGTCTTGAAACTCGTACGTTTGCGTGCCCGTGGTCACATCCCACACGCGGATCGTGCCGTCTGTCGACGTCGTTACAAACGAGTCGGAGCGCGGCGACAGTGCCAGCGCCCTGATGGCGCCCGTGTGTGCGCGCACGACGGTCGTGTACTGCTGAGTGCTGATCTCAAGCACACCAATGGTGCCGTTCACACACCCGATGAGCGCGTGCAGCCCGTCGACCGACAGATCGACCGACGCGACCGGCGCTTCGTGCGACGCCTCGAGGTAAAAGTCGGAAAAGTCGAGGGGCCACACCCGGAGGTACCCGTCGGCGGCCCCGGTCACGCAGAACCCTTCGTTCACACGGAGGCAGTGGATGGGGCCGTCGTGCAGCTTGTACACGCACGTGAGCGCCATCGAGTCGTAGTCGACGACGAGGACCGTGCCGTGGGAGGACGCCACGTACAGCGGCCGGCTCGGCTGGTTGCCCATCACGACTGGGTCAAAATCCAGGTCTGTAAAGAGCGTGTCGCGCGCGTACTCGTGTAATACGACGGCACACCCGGGGAGGTGGCCGTTCTTGACGCGCCAGAACCGGATGCTTTCGCGGCCGCAGGACACGAGGCGGTCCGGCTCGTGCGGCGAGAACTTGATGTTGGCGATCGCGTAATCGGTCAACTGTTTGGCCACGCACACGGGCTGCGACGGCGTCGTGACGTCCCACACGAGGATTTGCGTCCGGCGCTTGCTGTCGTGGCCGACGCCGCACAGTTGTGTGCCGTGGGGGCAGAATGCGATGGTGTCCACGCCGTGGGCGTGCGCTTTCACCGACGCGATGCAGTGCCCCTTTGGGGAGAGGAGCCAGAAACGAATGCTGGGGGACACGCCGCCCTGAGCCGACGCCAGCAAGCCCGCGGCCGACGAGTACGCGAGTGCTGTGACGTCGTCGGTGTGCCCAAGGAGGAACTCTTGATCAACGAAAGGGGACGAGGTCGTTTCGCTTTGACCAGACGGGGGGGGGCGCCGACCGACAATCACCGTCGACTCGCACGCGTAAAAGAACGTGGACGATGTCGACGCCCATGCCAGCGCTCGGCGGCGCTCCACCGAGTACCCAATCACCCGACGCAACGACAGCGCAGGGGATGGAAATGCAACAGGGTTTGCAGCGTGAAAGCCGGCGTGCTGGCCGTACTTTTGCGGGGTGTACACGCCTGTGGGCTCGTACTTGGCCTTGATATACGACTTGGGAGGCGACGTGCGATGGATGCCTGCTGTCTTGAGGATCATGTCGGCCTACCAGGGTAATGGGATGAGAGATTTAAACAGAGGACACTTTCTTACTTTGTCGAGCACTTTAACACGAGAAGCGTCCATTTGGGTCTCGCAGTCGTCGGGCGTCGTGGGGTTGAATGCATGCGACGACGGCGGCGACTTGCTGGGAGCGTTGGGGGACGGCTCGGACTTGGTCTACGTGAGTTTATACGATGGAGAAGAGTCGACATCATGATCAAGGACGTGGGGAAACAATGGTATGTTGGTGGACAGCTATGGGTTATTCGTACTGGGGAGTCACATGTTGACGACGGAGAGTGCAACGTTGTGACGTCGTGGAGTTGAGTGGGGGGGGCGAGGGCCAGGCCAGACGACGTCGACGAGTCGGTGGGAAGGTGGGGCATCCATCGCCAATCGTACGACGCGTCCCATGCATTCGTAGCATCGTCCATTGCTTTTACTAGCGGGAACTGCATTGCTTTGGGCAGCGTCTATAACGATAGATGAGTACGACAACGTTGGAAAGACGGAGTGCTTGCCTCGGGAAGGTACAGAATGTCCGACGTGAACACACCCCGCACATACATCGACGAGCACAGCAGCATGGCCTTCAGAGCTTCGTACCCTTCGCGGTGGTAGGACGCAGACGTATGCAAGTCCAACAGTTGAAACATGTCCAGTGCCAACACCGTCCACTTCTCCGTGAGCCTATGAATCCGTCATCATGCATGATGCTGTAGCTGTAGTGTACGTACGTGAGAGGCAACCGCAAGTTGATCCCCATGCTTCGGACGTTCGAGTACATGGTGCTAAACGTGAAGCGCAGCACGGTCTTTTTCCGCGTCGTAACTTCAAAGTGAAACGTGACGGACTCGGACGACTGCATCCGTCGGAGCTCCATGTACACAAACCGGCCTGTGAGATGCATGTTAGGAAGTGCGTGGATGTCCTTTGGGATGCGCAAGTAGTTGGACGCGGCGATCTTGCCCCGCAACCGATACACGTTCTTTCGAATGTGTTTGTCCATGAGCTGCTCCACGTCGCCACGGCTCATGGTCTCCATACGCACAGTTGCCACGTGCTTGAAAACATCCACGAATGGGTGCTGCCAAACTACCATGTTATGGTTACCACCATATCGTACTTGCATGTCCGTGCGTACCTGCCACTGCCGTCGCCGCCGCCGCCATCGTGTATCGCCGCGGCGCACTCAATTCGAACAACTCAAAAAGCATATCCGATCTTCGAAACCCATTATCCGGAAAACACCGGATAAAAATGCTTGATTGATCGAACTAACCAATGGTATTTTGGAAGTAATTAAATCCAAGCCAATCAATAAATTCCTACGATTTATTGTGGATTCGATACGAATTTCCAGACCCGTCGAACAACGATTGGCTAATCCATTTTTTTAGTGGATTTGATTTGCTCTTGCAGAAAGGACATGTATATTCAACCAATCAGAACTCCAGCGTGATTCAATACGAGTCGAATTTTGGATGTTTATATAATAGCGAATTCACAATACTATTAATAGTACTATTAATAGTACTACTACGCATTTTGGCTGCATTATTTGTTCAAATGTCGCTAGTTTTGGTGAACCGAATGGCCCAATTGTCCTGGTCGTAGTACGACTCGTTCACCACAGCATTGCCGGACATGCGCACCAGCGAATCCAGTTCTCCCTAACATACACAAACAGAATCATTCCAGCATGAGATATTGCATCTACAGTTGGTCCGACCTCTTTGAACATGTGGCAGTATCGCTGCACAACCACGGGTTCCCCAGAGTCAGCGTCGACCTTGGCGAAGCGCTTGTCCAAGTTCCACGGCACCATGCAGTCTTGCTTGTGTGAATCGAACGCGCGGCGTGAATCCTATCACAACCATCATCATCATGCTTGAATTCAAGGTGCATCTGGAAGAGTAGGTATAATTACCTGGGTTTGCTCTTGCGCCCACGCGTATATGAGGCCTTGGCCGCCCACGCGAAGCACGCGAAGGACCTCCTTGACCGCTTGGAGGCGATGGGCCAGCGTGCTCAAGTGATGCAGCACCGCGATGGACAGCGCCACGTCGAACGCGTTCGAGCGCAGGGGGACCACGAGGGCATCCAACACAAGCACATTCAAGTCGCGACTCTTGCAAATCTTCACCAAGCTAACGACATGTAGCCAAATAATTGCCATTCATCACATCCCGTGAACCTCTTTTATATCGTACATATTGTTGTGTATATTCTAAACTGGAGCTACAACAATGGACAATAATGAATGAATCGACACTACCCAATACCCTAGTAATGTATAGAAGAATCCTCGGCAGAAGGATTTAGCCAATCAGATTGCAGGAAACCATCAACAACTTGTAATTAATGTGTGTGACTTCAATTAGTGTGATATCAATCCTCACAGGACACCGTTTTACATACAAAGAATCGATCGGTAGATGATTTGGCGAATCAGGTAAAAGGACAATATCCAATCCCGACAACTCCACTCGCCACCCTCGTATTGTGTGTTGTACTCGTAATTTCCTATGGCGATTAGTTGAATCAACCGCCGAACAATCGCCGGACCTTCGAAATTTCATATAAATTAAGTTGAAGAGGTATCTTTGTCATCAATCCATATTTTTAGCCAATCATATTGCAATCTTAATTCTTTGCAGCCAATCATACTCGTTTGCTCGAATTGTTGGCGATTTTATCAATCCCCCAAAATAGGCACATTTTGGCTGAACAGCACAATACCTTTCGCTGCGGTCGCCGCCAACGCATCCACTCGGTGTGCCCACGCACTTCATGTACTTGCCATTGCCACATCCTATTGACCAAACACACCATTATCCAAACCCTCTTTCTCTCTCGACAGGAATTATAGGTATGGGGATCGAAAAATAAATAAATCATAACATCAAATTAAACAATTGAAATAATCCTCGACATGTATTGATATAAGGTTTAGAGAGATCGAAATCAATTCACATCAAAACAACAGTATCGACACGTCATATTGTCAAGTCGATATATTCGAAATTTTTGGAGTGGGGTTCTCAATCCAATGAGCAGAATCACCAAATCGGCAGACAATCGATATACGACCAATCAAAATCCAGAACACGAATCAAGTGGCCAATCAAATTAACTCTTCGACCAATTCAACGCCGAATTGGTGTGTGACTGACATTAGTGTGATACTGGACGATCTTTACATACAAAAGTCAAAGAATCGATCGATAGATTTAGCAAAGAATCAGTACAAAAGGGCCAAATTTTGGGTAAAAGAAAGACAGTATTAGTGTTCGGAGTGTCCTACCAATGTCGGCCACGAGCGTGCCCAGAGGCAACCCACGCACAAACGCTTCCACACGCGGCCATGGCGAGTGCCGCGTGCTGCTAAAGTGCTCGGCGATGGTTTCGTAAAAGTCGTGAACATAGCGCTGTTCAATCTCGGTGGGACTCATCTTCTCCGTCGACGTCGTGGCTTCCGTGTACTGCTGCGAGTCGCATTGGTCTGGGTACGCACACGTGCACGGCGTGGCTTGCAACTGCATTGACAAACAATGTGAGAACTTTCCATGGAACGAACGGTGTCTCACCTTTCGAAACGTGATCGACACGCGGCGGCGTCGCGGGACCTTGGCGCCGTCCACCACGTCAAATAGCCGAGGATGCACGCAGTGAGTCCACTGATATCGCGACGCGCCCGTCATAATGTACAACGCACGAGGTTCCAGCAGGAACGTCTCGCATCGACCGTCTTCTGGGTGTCGGAACTCCATCACACTCGCATGGCCGAGGCTACCAAGCAGTAACATTATTATCATGATCAACTTCAACTGGTATAGTAGTTGCCTGTATAAACTATATAATATACTATTCAACAACAACTTCGTCATTGGTGGTAATTATACTACAGTATTATATAATATAAATAATATTTACCCCAAAGCAACAATATTTCAACATATATAATTTGAATATATAGATTTGCATGTTATTTATATGTGGATGTCCTTGCCATGTACAGTAGAAAGTCCTACCTCAAAGTCCCGATGGAGCCCGTGAAGGCAGAGTGCGTGTCAATGTGAGCAGAGATGCCTTGACCAGGAAGGTACTCGTTGGCTAATAGCATTTCCCCACAGGTTGGAACTAGAAACATGTGACAGAGGTCGACTACATACCTGTGATTTGGTCCGGGACTCCGTCAAACGTTGGCGGCATCGTGTCGATCAAGCTGCGGCAGAACGGCGGCATGTCCTCGAGGGGCGTGGACGCGTCGCACTTTCTACGGCACGTCGACACGTGAATGACGTCTTCCAACATCCTACAGCGTACTGCGTCTTGTAGTTGAACACGTAGCCAAAGTGCTGCACTTGGCGCGCGCGCACGTCGTTCTTCCACTCGGCCTTGTCCAATTCCGCCAGCAGCAACGTCTCTTGTTCTGGCGTGATGAAGTCGTTGTACACGAGCAACCCTGGCACGAACGTCGCCGGGTCGACTTGGCGCCGCGCGCTGTCGTAGTTGGGCACACGGTTGAAACTGCATTCGTCCTAGAATGATAACCATTATCATAGTGCGCACGAAAGCTATCGGGAGTGGTGTTCGTACTTCAAACGCCTTGCGCAACATGGCTGGTTCGACGTGGAACTTCTTGCCGTGGAAGACCGCGCCACTGTCGTCCAGTGCTTGCTTCGCGACCTGTGCATCCTTGACGCGCTCGAACTCGACGATGGCAGTCTTCCGTGACCCCGTGCCCATGATCACCTGCTTCACAGGACCGTACACTGACAGGATGTCGACGAGGGTTTGGTCCGTCACGACAAACTTCTTGCCTTTCTTACTCCACGTGAGCGACAAGTACGGCGTTGCAGATGGAAGTTTCTGCTGATGGGTCAAGCCCGACACGGTCAATCCTGTGTCCGCCGGCGTGCCCGCATGAGCCGACGCTTCCGTCGACGACGCTTTGAGAAAGTCGGCAATCGTTAGCGACATCCTCAACAACGCTTCGCCAGTGATGAAACACCAAAAACATGCACCGCATTATCCGGTATCCGGATAATGAAATTGCGCGCCATACGCAATTTCATTACTATTAATATATTTCAAATGATGTTCCATTACATGATTTCGATAAATCGACGCAGTAATCGACGGAACGAAGTAGCCAATGAAATTTTCGAAAAAAACGATCAATCAAATTACAGGCGTATCCGGTGGATTGCCAAGCTTCTCCATTTTACAAAGAGTTCAACATTGTAGTGGACAGGAGAGTGGGTATATTTAGTTCAAGTAAAATGACGCTCGACAATTTCATGTGGATTTGACGTCGTTCGTCGAATCTACCGAAAATACCAAATTTAGTTCGAAAGCACAATACTGTATCTATGATTTAGACAAGTATCCACCACCTGCGATTTACTTGATTTGCTTCGAAAATTGAAATAGATGGAACATCATTTGAAATATATTGAACAACGTCTGAAATATATTGAACAACGTCTGAAATATACCGCCTGGGCGATACCGGACATTAGTCGAAATATAATGCAACGACGTAGGGCTTGGACGAATTATATTTCGAATTTTTGACATAACGCACATGGCGTGAATAAGTTGTGCATCGGTCGAAATATACCTGAAATAACCTGAACTTAAGCGAAAAATGGTGTATGTGTCATGGTCATGAATTAGTGAGCAAGACGAATGCGTCGTAACGTTATGTAGACCTTTTTCGTCGCCCACGACATTTCAATCCGACAACGCTATGATTAGCTAGAACAGTGTTTGAATGATGCATCCTGATTGGTTGAATAAATGGAATACGATGTGAGAGAAATTAGAGTCTCATTGTACCCCGTCCCTGGTCGTCCCCGGTTGTCCCTGGTCGTCCCTGCTATGGCCACCTCAGAAACAAAAGACAAAGTCAACAACATGGCATTACAATCTTCCCTCACGCTTCCTCTTGCGCACCTTGATCAAGGTATTGCTATACGAGCTAGTGTGTCCTGCATATGCAGCCTCAAACATCTCAAAACTAACATACTTTGAGAAGGCCAGCGACAATGTCAAGCGCTCCGAGTACTTGCGGCGGTCGGCCCGAATCATTTGCCTGTTGAACGATCGCAGGGGCTGAAACAGGCCCACATGCGGGTCCCCGGTAAACCATTGGTTCCATGCATCTTGAGCTGAACGTGCAGTAGGAACGATGACATGCGAAACGAACACGTCCAGTGTCGTCTGGCGTTAGCTCTTCGCGGACGCCGCCACAGGCACCGCA